>NC_084594.1:1586288-1613788 GCF_033807715.1 Cololabis saira | reverse complement strand
AACGCTGTTTTAGCAGTGTTTTATTGAGGTTTTAATGGGAGCACCACGGATATAGTCAATGGGATCCGTGGTCGTGATATATACACGGATTATTACATTATTATTATTTACATATTATTCTTTGTTATTTTGGCTAAATTATGAGTTGACTATGTTGAGTCTGCTATGAGTTGACTGTGGCGAACAAGTCGTGCCCAGAGCGTGTCTCGAACCACAGTCTCCCAGACCACAGTCAACTGCACTAACCAGTCTCCCAGACCACAGTCAACTGCACTAACCAGTCGGCCAAATGCTGATGTGTTGCCCAGGCGGGCAAGGCCTTATCTTATCTGTGGTCGTTACACTATGTTCCAAAAAGTATTGTTTTTAATGGACAAGATCCGGCATTTTACATTGAATTCTATTGTTCAGGTTTTAAAATTCTAGCTAAATACATAAAAAAGGGAGGTGAGGTGTGAGCTACATAACAAAACAAAGCTGCATGCGGCTCTAGATCTGCATGCTCTAGAGCCGCGGGTTGCCGACCCCTGGGCTATACAGTATATGTTTTTAACCAGGTCCATGTCTAACCCTAGCCAGTCAGTGGACTTTTTATTCTTAAATTTCCTCACAATGTCAATGATCTCAGTTTCATCTACATCCTTTATAAAGATTGAATGCAGATTGGTTTGCATTGAATCTTTAATGTTTGGAGTCCCAGTTGATAATAATCTTTTTTATTTAATCTAATAATACTTGTTAATTTGTTTTTATAAGTTTTGTATTTATTTTCGGCTTCAGTTGTTCTTAATTAAGTTTGAATAGTTTGAAATCCATACTGTTTAGAAGATTTAAAACCTCATTTGCATAATAATCCCTGTTGTCATCGATGTGCATGTTAAAATCACCAGTTATTAAAATGGTATTCGGAATATATTGATGTTAAAAATTCTGAATATTCTTGAATGAAACAGGAAGGAGGCTTGGGTGGCCTGTAGACTGTGATACATAAAACAGGTGGATTGATACAAACAAAATAGTGATGCTCAGAATAATTGTTTAACGAAATTGTCTTAGTTACAATTGAGCTATTAACACATGTGAAGTCAGTTATCAGTTGTTTTTGTTATTATCTGGATAGTTGAAGATAATCAACATACTCCTGATCAAGATGTTTCCATTTATTTTATTTCATCCACAACCTTTATAAATCACTGCAAAAACAATTAGCAAATATATATGTATATATATATATAACTCCATGCTGTCCAAAGTCAAAGTGAATTTCACCTCACCAAAAAAGGTAAATTATATTAAAGGTAAATTATATTATCATGGCAGTTTTAAAAGCGCATACATCTTTTAATTATTATTTTTTTTTTTAAATCTATATTTTTATTTTATTTCCCTCAACCACCAAGTTTTACCGGCAGCATTTAAGACTCTTCTTGTAGCAGTACCACATCTGACCAGGTGGGGGAGATCTAGATCTACTGGTGAGTGGGGATCAATCAGCCGATCAGCCGATCATCTCAGGACACTTCCAGCCAATCAGCCGCCGGGAGGCGGACCCGACTGCAACCCAACCTTTGTCCCAGGGTAGCTCTGATAGTTACGGTGTTTCCATGGCAACCAGCCGGGTCAGCTAAGCTATAACAGGTCTGGGATTGACACAAGGTGGGCGTGTCCCAACCGTCCTCAAAGACCTGTTCTTACTCTCACTTCAACAACAAACGAGGAAACAAAGAAAGGAGGAAACAAGGAAACGAGGAAACAAGGGAACAGGCTTTTCAAGCTCTCGTCTGGTCCGACCTGTCTTGTAACACGACTTCATCTCGTGAGCGCTGCCCCCATGAGGTCAGACGTGGTATTTCTACATAGAGTGGCTTTGCTTGTTTATCACACACCAATCATCAATATTTATCTGAGACAACGGTCCCGTCACCAGTCACGTGATCAATCATCATTATCAATCATCATGAGTTACTGTTAGATCATCATGTAGAAGCATCTTTCCTGGATTCACGTTCACAGATAAGCCAACATTTTAATCTTGAACTGAAACGCTGAGACACGCTGGAGCTGAACGAGTCCCAGTCAGAGTCCACAAGTCCGACAAGAATGTGAAATGCAAACGAGGTGGACGATGATACAACCTTACAGGGGATGTTGACTCGTCTCGGGGTTCAGGGTCGGGTCCCACCACGATGACCCGCCTAAGTCGTCACGGAAACCTTAAATGACATGATCTTCAGTGGGTCTGAGCTCCGGGTGTACACGTAAGGAAACATCTCGCCTGTGAACCTGTGCGTGAAGGTGTGCACGACTGTCTTTGTTTCAATATCCCGGAAAAACAGCTCCCCCTTGTCGAAGTTCAGACCAACCAAGATCCCCCAGGACACCCCCACCTGCAGGTCTTGCTCCGAGCCCGGTCCAGCCAACGCCTTGTATCTGCCGTCCTTGAGTGAAATCCTCCACCGCTGCGGCTCCGCTGTGTCGCCACCATCGTCTTCCAGCATTCCCAGCTCCCAGTCAGCGTTGCCTCCAACATCCACTAACCACATGTGAGTCCCTGACTTCACCCCTTCGGAGCCCAGGACGATGCCGGGGAACCTGGTCCTCTCCGGGTTGCTCGGCAGATCTCGCGACCCCTCGAATGTGACGCTCAGCAGGTCGTCAGACACGACGAGCTCTGGGTCGGCGGTGTTTGGATCCAGGATCACGGAACTGTAGCGCACCATGTCCTTCATCTCCTTCCAGATATTGAAGGTCAGGTTGCCCAGATGTTTGGCCACATCTATCAAAGCCCCTGGAACCGGCTCCGGGTCCTGCAGAACCGGGCCCTGCTTGACCCTCCCGGTCGCAACCTTATGGTTGAGCAGCAGCGAGACGTCTCCGGCTCTCAGCTCCGTCTCCGTCGCTCTGATCGTGTCTGAAAGAGCGTCCATGTCCCGGGTCAGAGCTTCCACCTTCTCCTTCATCGCCCGACTCTTCTGCTCCTCCTCCTCCGTCAGCGCCTCCACCCTCGTCTTCTCTTCCTCTTCCAGGAACTGGTGAAGCTTCTGAAACTGCTGCCGGATCTCCTTCTCAGTGTCCCGGGCCTGGACTTGGATGTGTTCTGCCGTGGAGATGCAGTTCTCCCTCACCTGCTGGAAGATCGTCAGCTTCTCCCGGAGGGGTGTCATGTCTCTCTGCAGCTCCTGGCGGAGATCCCGGGCTGCCTCATCGATGGGTCTGAACCGGTGGTTGCTGTGAGTCTCGGAGTCCCGGCAAACCACGCAGACCAGCTCCTGGTGGTCCAGACAGAAGATCTTGAGCTTCTCCTCATGCAGGCTGCACATGTGCTCAGGCCCTGCTGCCGCCCGCCGCTCCTCTTCCTGCAGATAGGCCTCGCACAGGTTCTTCAGCGCCAGGTTGCGAGGAGGCTCGCTCTTCGATGACTTCCTCTGGCAGCACGGACACGGTCGTGTTTCCTTCTCCGTCCACCACGACTGGATGCAGGCCCGGCAGAAGCTGTGGCTGCACGACAGGACGACTGGGTCTTTGAAAATGTCGTGGCAAACGGGACACGAGAGGTCTTCCCCCGAGCTGGAGGCCATGTTCTCTCCGCTGGCGACGCTGACGGTTCAGACTGTCAGTTACTTTCACTTCTGAGGATTTATACTGTCTGAGGGCGTCGTCGTCAGTCAGGAATCCGGACCAACTGGTTTCCTGGTGGAGTTAGAGTGGGCGGAGCTTCATGCAAACTCCTGTGTGTGTGTCTCACTTTACCAGACTTGTTTCCTCCATTGTTGACGGTGAAGCAGACTCTGGCTGGAACCAGCTTTTTCACGTCACTGATTTACAGCTGCTGTGTTCAAAGGTTGCAGAACATTGAGCCACTCATCCATTGGTCACGTGAATAAAACTCAACCTCAAATTCTGAAACAGAAAACAAAGAAGAAAAAAACCACCCTGAGCACTAGGGTCCAAATCCAGACCTTACAGGTCTATCCACATGAGTCAGCCGCCCATGCCTCTATCCCTCTAGCCCAGGGGTGTCCAACCTGCGGCTCGCGAACCGCATGCGGCTGTTGCTTCAGTTGTTCTTAATTTAGTTTGAATAGTTTGAAATCCATACTGTTAAGAAGATTTAAAAACTCATTTGCATAATAATCCCTGTTTTCATCGACTTGCAGGTTAAAATCACCAGTTATTAAAATGGTATTCGGAATATATTGATGTTAAAAAATCTGAAAACTCTTGAATAAAACAGAAAGGAGGCTTGGGTGGCCTGTAGACTGTGATACATGAAACAGGTGGATTGCTACAAACAAAATAATGATGCTCAAATGAAGAATAATTGTTTAACGAAATTGTCTTAGTTACAACTGAGCTATTAACACAAGTGAAGTCAGTTATCAGTTGTTGTTGTTATCTGGATAGTTGAAGATAATCAACATACTCCTGATAAATATGTTTCCATTTATTTTATTTCATCCACAACCTTTATAAATCACTGCAAAAACAATTAGCAAATATATAAGTATATATAAAACTCCCTGCTGTCCAAAGTCAAAGTGAATTTCACCTCACCAAAAAAGGTAAATTATATTAAAGGTAAATTATATTATTATGGAAGTTTTAAAAGAGCATACATCTTTTATGTTTAAAAAATAAAAAAATTCAATATTTTTATTTTATTTCCCTCAACCACCAAGTTTTACCGGCAGCTTTTAAGACTCTTCTTGTAGCAGTACCACATCTGACCAGGTGGGGGAGATCTAGATCTACTGGTGAGTGGGGATCAATCACCCGATCATCTCAGGACACTTCCAGCCAATCAGCCGCCGGGAGGCGGACCCGACTGCAACCCAACCTTTGTCCCAGGGTAACTCTGATAGTTACGGTGTTTCCATGGCAACCAGCCGGGTCAGCTAAGCTAAAACAGGTCTGGGATTGGCGCAAGGTGGGCGTGTCCCAACCGTCCTCCCAGACCTGTTCCTTCTCTCACTTCAAACGTGGCAAAAACAAGGAAACAAAGAAACGAGAAAACAAGGAAACAGGCTTTTCAAGCTCTCGTCTGGTCTGACCTCTCTTGTAACACGACTCTGTCTCGTGATCGCTGCCCCCATGAGGTCAGACGTGGTATTTCTACATAGTAGAGTGTAGAGAGTAGAGAGTAGCTGTGATTGTTTATCACACATCAGTCATCAGTATTTATCTGAGACCAATATCCCGTCACCAGTCACATGATCAATCATCATTATCAATCATCAGGAGTTACTATTACTTCATCATCCAAAAGCATCATTCCTGGATTCACATTCACAGATCAGCCAACATTTTAATCTGGAACTGAAACGCTGAGACACGCTGGAGCTGAACGAGTCCCGGTCAGAGTCCACAAGTCCACAAGTCCGACAAGAACGTCAAATGCAAACGAGACAGACGATGATACAACCTTCCAGGGGATGTTGACTCGTCTCCGGGTTCAGGGTCTGGTCCCACCAAGATGTCCAGACCCGCCTAAGTCGTCACGGAAACCTTTAATGACATGATCTCCAGTGGGTCTGAGCTCTGGGTGTACACGTAAGGAAACATCTCGCCCGTGAACGTGTGCTTGAAGGTGTGGATGACCATCTTTCTTTCAATATCCCGGAACAACAGCTCCCCCTCGTCGAAGTTCAGACGAACCAAGATCCCCCAGGACACCCCCTCCTGCAGGTCTTGCTCCGAGCCCGATCCAGCCAACGCCTTGTATCTACCGTCCTTGAGTGAAATCCTCCACCGCTGCGGCTCCGCTGTGTCGCCACCATCGTCTTCCAGCATTCCCACCTCCCAGTCGGCGTTGCGTCCAACATTCACGAACCACATGATTGTCCCTGACTTCACCCCCTTGGAGCCCAGGATGGTGCCGGGGAACCTGGTCCTCTCCGGGTTGCTCGGCAGATCTGACGACCCCCCAAATGTGACGCTCATCAGGTCGGCCGACACGACGAGCTCTGGATCAGCCGTGTTTGGATCCAGTATCACGGAACTATAGCGCACCATGTCATTCATCTTATTCCAGATGTTGAAGGTCAGGTTGCCCAGATGTTCGGCCACATCTATCAAAGCCCCTGAAACCGGCTCCGGGTCCTGCAGAACCGGGCCCTGCTTGACCCTCCCGGTCGCAACCTTATGGTTGAGCAGCAGCGAGACGTCTCCGGCTCTCAGCTCCGTCTCCGTCACTCTGATCGTGTCTGAAAGAGCGTCCATGTCCTGAGTCAGAGCCTCCACCTTCTCCTTCATCGCCCGACTCTTCTGCTCCTCCTCCTCCCTCAGCGCCTCCATCCTCGCCTTCTCTTCCTGATCCAGGAACTGGTGAAGCTTCAGAAACTCCTGCCGGATGTTGTTCTCGGTGTCCCGGGCCTGGACATGGAGGTAGTCTGCCGTGAGGAGGCAGTTCCCCGTCACCTGCTGGAAGAGCGTCAGCTTCTCCCGGAGGGGTGTCAGGTCTCTCTGCAGCTCCTGGCGGAGGTCCCGGGCCGCCTCGTCGATGGGTCTGAACCGGTGGTTGCTGTGAGTCTCGGAGTCCCGGCAGACCAAGCAGACCAGCTCCTGGTGGTCCAGGCAGAAGATCTTGAGCTTCTCACCGTGCAGGCTGCACATGTGCTCGGACCCTGCTGCCGCCCGCTGCTCCCCGTCCCTCAGAAAGGCCTCACACAGGTTCTTCAGCGACAGGTTGCGAGGAGGCTCGCTCTTCGATGACCTCCTCTTGCAGAACGGACACGGTCTTGTTTCCTTCTCCGTCCACCACGACTGGATGCAGGCCCGGCAGAAGCTGTGGCTGCACGACAGGACGACCGGGTCTTTGAAAATGTCCTTGCAAACGGGACACAAGAGGTCTTCCCCTAAGCTGGAGGCCATGTTCTCTCCGCTGGCGACGCTGACGGTTCAGACTGTCAGTTACTTTGACTTCTGATGTCTGAGGGCGTCGTCAGTCAGCAATGAGGACTGACGGTTTCCTGGTTGAGTTGGAGTGCAACCTCCAGTGTGTGTGTGTGTGTGTGTGTGCCTTATCTCATTTTACAAGACTACTCCAGCGTGAAATTTTATTCACATCACTGATTATTTTATCTTTACAGCTTCTGTGTTCAAAGGTTCCAGAACATTGATCCACTCAACCGTTGGTCACGTGATTAAAACTGGAGCTCAATTTCTGAAACAGAAAACCACACTGACCACTAGGGACCAGATCCAGACCTTACAGTTCCTTCGCCCTGTAGTCAGAGGAAGTGCAGGTCCAGATCCGGACCCTTGTGGTCAGTTCTGCAGGTCTGGTTGCTTCCGCGTAAGAGCTCAACCCGGTTTTTGTGGACTGCAGCTTAATGCATTCATGTTGTGTGTTTGCAGAGGTTCGTCCTCATGGACAACCCCACCAACCTCTACACCATCATCCAGCCAGACCTGCCGGCATCCAACGGCGTCATCCACATCATCGACAAGCCCATCACGAACACACCTGGCGGGCTGCTGCGTGACGACAAGGTGAGTTCAAGGGTCACTTCCCTCAACAGGAAAATCTGCAAACAGTTAAACATTTAACTTGAATTGCTTTTGAGGAGATTTGTCGCTTGACTGAGTCCGTCTCTCTTTTATCAAGTTTGCAGACAAGACAATTGGAGAAATCCTGACTTTGGATGAAAAGTACAACCGCTTCCTGTCTTTGGTGGACGTGAGTATCTGGTCCTAGTTTGTAGTGTGAAGACGTTGACATGCGCGAGACTCTGTAGCCAGCATGTCGACTAGTTTACCCTTTTACCATTTTACGATGTCATCATCTAAAGTTTTGCGTTTAAATGTTTCCGCTGTGTGATTTAATTCAAACTCCATCCGTCAACATTCTCCATCTGACCCACATGAGTCTTGAAGAAACTGCCAACTAGATTTGATGTTAACAGTAAAGGCTGGATTATGGTTCTGCAACAAATCAACGCCGAGCATGCGCCGCAGGTTGTGCCACGTCGCGCAACGCCCGCTACACCGTGCCTGACGCACACCTCCCACAAATTTTACACCTATACACCTATACACCTATACAGGTATACACCTATACACCTATACACCTATACACCTATACACCTGTACACCTATAAACAACATATTGTTTTATTATTAAACGACATATAAAAAACATATAAACATATACAAAATTCAGATTTCTATGACTTCTGCAACAGTGTTTCCTCCAAAACGTTCTAGTATGGGAATCACTCAAAGCATATTTGCGAGGACAGATTATCTCTTATTCAGCATACACCAGTAAAATCCGAAGGGCTAAATTACAGGAGCTCACATCTAAAATTCAAGACATAGACAGACTAAACTCAGTTAACCCAAGTCCGAATTTACTGAAACAACGGCTTGATTTGCATTCGATCTTATAGCGACAGCAGATTCTGAACGGCTCCTATTACACGCTCATGCCAACTATTATGAACACGGCGATAAACCAAGCAGGTTATTGGATCACCAATTAAAAAGGCAAGCAACGTCGAGACTGATTCCCAGTATTAGAGACTCTACTGGCACACTTACCACCGATCCAATCGCCATCAACACAATTTTTAAGTCATACTACTCCTCTCTCTATGAATCAGAATCTCCACTTGACACAGCAGAAATGACCTCCTTTCTTGAAGGTATCACTGTTCCTACTATTAATTTGGATGTGGCTAATGGCCTCGATCCTCCTTTTAGCTTGCAAGAAATTGCTGCCGCCATTGAAGCTATGCAAAGCAACAAGGCCCCTGGTCCCGATGGGTTTTTAAAAAAAATTCAAAGACAAATTAGCCCCCCTTCTACTCTCAATGTACAATGAGTCCCTTGATCATGGCTCATTGCCTCCCTCTTTAATGCAGGCGTCTATTGCCCTCCTTTTGAAGAAGGACAAGGACCCTGAATCATGCACTTCTTATAGGCCCTTGTCTTTACTGAATGTGGATGTCAAAATTTTAACCAAAGCACTAGTGATTCGTCTTGATAAGATCCTTCCTAGCATCATATCTGAGGAGCAGAATGGTTTCATCAAGGGACACCAGCTCTTTTATAATGTTCGTACACTTCTAAATGTGATTTTCTCTAAAGATTCTTCTCCACTTTCTGAAGTTGTTATCGCGATTGATGCTGAGAAAGCATTTGATCGTGTCGAATGAAACTATCTTTTTGCAACACTTCATAAATTCGGATTTGGACACAGGTTTATATCTTGGATTAGACTTCTTTACACTTCCCCTCAGGCCAGCATTCATACCAATGACAACTACTCCACTTATTTTACATTATCACGTGGCACGAGACAGGGCTGCCCCCTCTCCCCTTTGCTTTTCGCTCTATCCGTCGAACCACTTTCAATTGCTTTAAGAACTCTTCCTCCATTTCGTGGAATCTCTAGGTCCAATGTGGAACTCAAATTGTCACTTTATGCAGACAACCTCCTTTTATATGTATCCGACCCTTTAACCAGCATTGCACCAATATTATCTCTGTTGAAGAATAATGGATCCTTCTCCGGCTATAAGGTCAATCTTCACAAGTGTGAATGCTTCCTGATTTACTAAAGGTTTGCGTGCGTAAAAACCTGTGCAAACTTGACAGCACCCGCAAACCAATGTGCCAGCTGATCTACTAACAGCGTGCAAAGACGACTGCGTCTCTGAAATGCGCAAAATTGCATACGCAATTCAGTTAGTACTTTTGCCCTGATGAATAATCAATATGGGGCGTACCCGGCAGAAATCCTAAATACTGGGAGGGGAAGATGCAAATTGCTCCATTTACCACGCGCAATGAGATTTACCAAGCCTGAAAGTAATTGCGCGTATTGTGATTGCGTCTGTATTTAATACGTTCGAAAGGAAGGTGCTAATCTGCTGCTGCTGTTATTGTGGCAAGGAGGCGACATCCAAAATCAAAGAATACGCAGAGAGAGAGTCTTTATTCTGCTGCATGCTATTTTAAAAATGGTTGCACAAGTTTTATTAAAGGCCACTTTTTCTTTAGTTCTTCGCCTTATATCTTCTTTTAATGTGCCCCCCTCCACTCGCCCACAAGCAGGCCAAGCCTTTGTGCCAAACTTCGTATTTTATAGATTACCTATCTTATTGAACGTGAAATCATCCTTCGTTAATTACATTTAATTAAAACCCTTGCTTATTAATCACAAAACACAGGTTAAACATCATGACCAAATCCGCTCCGACCCGCTGTGTCAGGATCAGCGCAGAGACTGCAGCTTCGCCTGAATTATGGTCCCGCGTTAAATCGACGGCGTAGCCCACGGTGTATAGGGTCGCGGTGCGGTGTGCGTCGCCGCGTAGCCTACGCCGTCGGTTCTGCGTTAGTGTGACGCGGAACCATAAATCAGCCTTTAGTGTGCGCTCTGTGCGCTGTTCTGAACACTTCTCTTCTTTCGGCCATATGATGGTCCCGTCTGTCACACATTTACTGTCAGTGTTTGCTATATAATATATAATATTTGCAATATACTGTGGACATCTGAATAAAAACTTAACTCATAAATAGATTGAACCAAAGCGCTCTCCAGCTCTGTGTCTGATTGTCTTTTTCTCCTCAGATCATGCCGAGCACCGCGGGGTCACGCAAACCCGACCAATTCAATATTAAAATCAAATTCGGTCCTGTGGCCCGTTTTTCGATTTCGTATTTTTGATCTGTGCCTAAAATTGAAATATGAAAAACCAGACGTTTTTCCGTTTTTTGTGTTACCAACTGCATTTATTCTATTGCAGGTTTTCTCCCATATTGCGTTTCTTTTGGTAATGTTTACATTTCTTTGCTGTAGTTCATGAATGTGTTTATTTGCCTCTTCCACTAATATCTCTAACTCCAACTCGTCAAATTTCATTTTGCGCTTGTGACTTTTGACTGTGCTTTCCATCCACTCTCCATGGCGCAGAGTTTGCGCTCGCAAACCGTAAGACACGCAACACCTCATTTAAATACTGCTGTTTGCACCTGTTATCAATTGCGCACGCAATCTTAGTTGATCACCAGCAAACCACGCAACAACAGCACGCGCAAACTTTTTCAGTGCACACGCAATTTAGTACTCTTTATTTAGGATCTTAGTAAATCGGGCCCTTAGGGATTAATGTGACCCGCACTCTGCCCTCTCTTTTCACCGCTTTTTCCTCACTGGTAACTCGAGTGAAGGCGGACTTACAGAGGTGGAACTCCCTACCATTGTCGCTGATAGGAAGAATTAACACAGTGAAAATGACTGTATTGCCTAAATTTCTTTTTTTGTTCCAATGCACTCCTTTATTTCTACCAAAATCTTTTTTTAAATCACTTGACCAAATTGTTTCCAACTTTTTATGGGCCGGTAAGACACCCAGAGTGAGGTATTCGCTTCTCCAAAAATTTAAATTTAATGGGGGTCTAGCACTACCAAATTTTTTGCTTTACTATTGGTCAGCGCATATTCACAAACTCATTTATTGGCTTCAGTCTCCTGAGTTATTATGGTGCAGATTGGAGGCTCAGTCACTCTCTTCATCCTCTGTAACGGCCCTACTCTCCACCTCTTTACCATTGAATCCCTCTAAGTTTACAAATAGCCCTGTGGTGCTTTCCTCCCTTAAGATTTGGTCACAGTTTAGGCGCCACTTTAAATTTGCTTCTCCATCCACCTATACACCTGTTACTAAGAATCATTTGTTCCCTCCATCACTAATAGACACCACTTTTATGATTTGGTACAGCCGGGGCATTAAGCACTTCAGGGATCTATATAAGGATGGGATCTTTTCCACATTTTCAGATCTGAGGTCAAAGTTCAATTTGCCTGCCTCCCATTTGTTTCGTTACTTCCAGCTTCGACACTGTGCCTCTGCTCTGTTTCCATGCTTCCCTTCCCTTCCTGCGAACCAACCGTGGGATGATCTTCTAACTATGAAGCTTAGTCATAAGTCTCTGATATCTAGGATATATGCACTGTGTATTACATTTGATGGTCATTCTGTAGATAAAGCTTGGGAGGGTTGGGGACGGGAGTTAGGCCTGAGAACAGTGGATGAGAGTCACCTCCTGATACAGAGTCTAGAATTTCAGCATCTTAGCTCAAAGCGTTAGTGAACTATGCAAAAAAAGACACGAAATAGTCTTTGCAGGCCGAAAAGCAACAGACGCGGTGACCTTTGACACTTCCGAAGGTCACACAGATCTGAAACTCCGCACAGTGGATGAAAGTCCCCTCCTGATACAGAGTCTAGAATTTCAGCCTCCTAGCTCAAAGCGTTAGTGAACTATGCAAAAAAAGACACGAAATAGTCTTCGCAGGCCGAAAAGCAACAGACGCGGTGACCTTTGACACTTCCAAAGGTCACACAGATCTGAAACTCCGCACAGTGGATGAAAGTCACCTCCTGATACAGAGTCTAGAATTTCAGCCTCCTCGCTCAAAGCGTTAGTGACCTGTGCAAAAATAGACACGAAATAGGCCTCATAACAATACATAACAAACCTCCTGTGCCTACTGAGCATTAATAACATGGGGTTAGCCATAGAAAGGGGCGATAACAGCCTCCTGCGCCTACTAGTAGGTAGAGTAGGGCCCTACTGGCCCATATCTATGGGATGATTGTTATCGTTTTGTCCTTCATTCAATGGTATGACAGCAGTCAAATCGGGTGGAGCGTCAGTCATGAACGCAAATGGGTTCTGCCAAAGCGTCCTTGGTAGACGCATTGGGGTAGCGGAAAGGTGGGGGGGGATACAGCGGGACGCCGGCTACTAGTCCCTATTTAAGTTTTTAAAATATATATATATAGACATCTCCCAAACATGTCAGACAACTAGTACAGTCACAGAATATATGGGAATTATAAACGCATGCATGCAATGCATTAAACTAAAAATATATTTTTCAAAAAGGCTGCTGTTGTTGGTCCCATCCCCATTTCACTCTGGCCAAATCCAAAGTGGAAAAATGCTTTTTAATAACTGATATACTCACTGAACAGAGATTGTGGGAAAAAATGCATATTTCTCGCTATAGAAATGTCATCAAACCACACTTTTAAATTGAAGTATTGCTCTGAGCGTCACATATAGACGGGATTACATTGGAGATGTCATACAATTTGGTGTATTCTATTTGTGTCTGAAAATTTCTCGCTAGAAATGTCATCAAATCAACAAATTTAAATTGAAGTATATGCATTTAAAAAAAAAGAGGAATGATGAGGAAACCGCTCGCGGTGATCAACTGCTCCGAGCGTCAAATATAACCGCAGACGGGATTACATTGCAGCCAATAGGAGCCTCCGGAGTGAGACTGTGTTGACCTATCACTTACTGCGAGCTGAAACTAAAGGTTGATGTCTTTAGACACCAATTTAATTATCAATCACTTTTAATTAACGCTTGCTCACATTCACATTCTGATTAATTTTGGAATAAATAGTTAAAACGATTTTGTCAAGCAAAGCGGACTGGCGTCGTCTCTATAGCAACGGTAGCTGAGGATTATGGGTAGTGTATTGCCTACAGTTATCCATCACTGATAAAACAACTCTTTCTTTCTCAGAATCGAAGGGAAAAACATGAAAATTGATGTGCAGGAAATTAACCCACTAATGTTGTGTAATTAACAAGGATACAGTGGTGTTTCTGCCTTAAGAAATGTTGCAGATATCATTGTGAAAATCGCTGTTAACGTCAAAACGGACAGTAATTAGAATACTTCCGTGTGTCCGATCCTCAGTTATCCAATGGGACTGATGCTCCCAGCGGCTTGAAACGACGCGGCCGGGTTACATTAGAATCTGTTGAGAGCCCGCTGCGTCGGTGCTTAGACGCTGAGGGCGACTTTGTGCGTCAGAAACTGACGCCGAAGGGCCCTGACCAAGCGTCGGTTTTTGACGAGCTGGGAGTGAGACTGTGTTTACTAAACACGGAAAACACTTCAGATTATATACGTATGTGTGTGTCTTTCTTCCTGTCTCCCGCTCACTCGTCTCTCTGTCTTTCTTCTTGTCTGAATAGATAAATTATCATGACGGGCAGTTTTAAAATCTGCCCGAGAGTTTTCACAGACAAGAGATCATTTTAATCAGCTCCATAATTCAGAGATAATTTTTATTCAACGGAAAATATTGAGGTCCGTTTCTACAACTTTACAAAACAACTACTGTAATTAACTGAAGTGTCACCCCAGGAATGTCGTACCGTCATTTTTCACTTCTCAGCACCGCGAGTTTGTTCGCCTTCTGACTGAATGAAGAGGATATGAATGAATGAATGAATGAATGAATGAATGAATCAATCAATCAATCAATCAATCAATCAATCAATCAATCAATGAATCAATCAATGAATCAATCAATGAATCAATCAATGAATCAATGAATTTATTTCAAACATATATATAAAAATAAAAATAAAAAAACAGTAACATCTTCATATGCACATAGGTTCGAAAAATGAGTAGGAAGAATTATACACTTTTTCCTATTTCCTACCCCTTTATCACTCTATGAATTTACATTATTGCTATTATTATATCTACACAATATCCATATAAATTTAGTCTATATAAATACTACGTAAATATGCCTATTACTACATAATTATCCATATAAGTATATAGAAAATATAAGTGTTACATAAATATTATATAAATATATAGAAAAAACAAATATCATATCTATATAAATATACACTATATGGACTACATAAATATCCCTATAAATATATATATGCTACATACATAATAAATATATAACATATATTACATAGTTATAACTATCCCTCTCAACATATAATATATACTAAATAAATATCCACATAAATATCTTGAATATGATTCAGCATCCGTGCCTGTGTTTTTTGTGATTTTGTTAACTGGTAAAATAAAAATTATCATTGTAATTTGGCTGCTGGAGAGCGCTTTGACGATGTTTTTTTCACCGATGAATCAATACAATACAATACAACTTTATTTATAAAGCACTTTAAAAACACCAACATGGTCCAAAGTGCTGGACAGGCAAATGAAAGACAACACACCATAAGGCACAGGGCACATAAATAAAACAATCATGATAAGTTAAGTGAATAAAAAGGATAAAATAGAAGATAAAAGAATATAATACTAAAAAGGATAAAATAAGCACAACTGTCTCATCAATCAACGGAGTCCTGGCTCCGCCTTGGTGGCTGAGCCAGAGAGGGTTGTTTCAGGTGGAGTTGGGGGTGCGTTAGGTGGCTGAGCCAGAGAGGGTTGTTTCAGGTGGAGTTGGGGGTGCGTTAGGTGGATGAGCCAGAGAGGGTTGTTTCTGGTGGAGTTGGGGTGCGTTAAGTAGATGAGCCAGAGAGGGTTGTTTCTGGTGGAGTTGGGGGTGCGTTAGGTGGATGATCCAGAGAGGGTTGTTTCAGGTGGAGTTGGGGTGCGTTACATGACAGAGAGGAAGTGATGACGCTGGTCATGGAGGCCTGATCAGGATCCAAACATCGGTGCTGAACTCTTGACTTTCATCTGTTATGGACCTGTTTTCTCAGAACTGCGGGGCGCCGCCTCCTCTGCGTGGACCGGGACCGTTTACGGTGTTCGTCCCCACCAACAACGCCGTGGACCGGGCCCGAGACGGCAGCATCCTGTACATGCTGCACGATGTAAGGACACGGGGAGGGAGCGTCATGTCTGAGTAGCTCTTCATAGGCCGTAAGGTGAACCCTGTTATGGTTTCATCCCGCTCCCACCTTTGGGGACGACACAATCTTTACATTATAAAAACATTGATTCATGCTCACCTTAGAAGTAAAAGTTTGGAGCCCCCAAGAGTCCCGTGATCAGTGATCGCAAAACGGTACTAGTTTCTTCTGAGCGGAGTCAGATTTTGGTCCGCGGGTCGCGGTCGTCACATGATCCCGCTGCACCAATAGGATGTTACCAGTAAACACAACGGCAATATGGCGGCGACCGCGGTGTCTTCTGCCTTCCGCATGATGATGAAAACAAACCCCAAAAGTCGTCAAAAATAATCAGAAATGATCTGAAACCGCGCTAAATACACTGCCACGTCAACAAAGAACTTTGAGATTATTAGACAACAAGGCTGACCTTATCTAAAGTATCTCCAAACACTTGATTCGAGACCAGGACATGTAGCCTATGTATTTTTCTATAGATAAGAACGATATTCTTTCGTTGGTTTCTCATGTCTCTCAATCTCAAAGTTCTTCGTTGACGCAGCAGTGTCACCGAACTTTTACTTCTAAGGTGAGCATGAATCGATCTTTTTTATGTTGTAAAGATTGTGTTCTCCCTAAAGGTGTGAGGGATGAAACGATAACGGGGTTCACCTTACGGCCTATCAGTCTCCTGGAGACTTGTGGTTCCCTGAGAACTGGTCCCAGTCTGGTTCTGGGTCTGGTGGGAGTCAGCATCAGTATTCACGCTGGTTTTCCTTCTCCGGGTTTGTACTGCTGTGATATTGTCTGAGGTTAATTCAGGTGGAGCTTCTTTTAAACCACAAACACGCAGATGCAAGTGTAAGGACCCTGAGTTAATAATTGTTTTGTTGTGCTCACCCGACTGCATCACACGGCTACAACCGAAGAAACCAGTTCACCACCTCTTAATAAATTATTTCCATGTTTTGGTGTCTACAGAAACAGTTTTCTGTTCCGTTTCAAACACAACCAGCAACAGAGAGACTAACTGAAACGATGGATTGACCGAACAGAGACCAGTGACAGTTTGGTCATCTACTCAAGCCGGACTCAGACCAGTGATATTTTTTTGGTAATTTAATAACGGCTGCTTCACCCTGTCCTGGCCGACCCTGTCCTCCAGCTTCTCCAGACAACCTGCAACCATATAAATGTGGCTGAATACCGGTTTGTTGACGTCCACGAGCACGTTAGCATCAATGGAGAAAACCTGTCTCCAACCACTTCCAGATTGCAAACTAGGCTTTACTAAAGAGCTAACAAACCGAAGACTCTGTTTTATTGTTGGGATTCAGTTTCTCTTGAATTTTACCGCAGAACGTTTGCAGGACTTGATCAACAATTGTTTACCTCTGTAACACTGGAGAAGCCAGAGAGACCGGAAAGGCAGGAGAGACTTTAGAACATAGAGTCTGGAGGAATCAGAGAAGCTTGAGACTGGAGGGACCGGAGAGAGACCGTAGAGAGACTGTAGAGACCGTAGAGACCATAAAGAAACCGTAGGGACCTTAAAGAGACAATAGAGACCGGAGAGGGATGGAAAGAGACAGTAGAGACTGGAGAGATCGAAGAAAAAGTAAAAACCGTAGAGACGGAAGAAGTGAAGTGTTTTGACATCATCAGGAAATGTAGCTGGACGTTTGCGCTCAAATGTCCAAGAGGAAACGTGAAAAAACAAAACAAACTAAATAGGTCCAAGAGGAGATCCTTGAGGAACACCTCAGGACAGGGGAGCTCATCTAAAGTCTCTGTTGGTGTGAAGACAATTGAAGATCAGATTATTATCATCAGGGATTGTATTTTTATCGTGTCGTCCGTTGGTCCTGACGCTCTGCTCTTCTCGCAGGCCAAACATAAACTCCAGGAGCTGCTCCGGCATCACATCTTCTCCCAGGCTGTAGTAAGACTCCAACCCCACACTCAACATCCACCTTCCTTTATTAAACATGTCTTCTCTAATGAGGTGTCCTCTTTGTGCACTTCCCTTTGAAACTGCTGCAGTAACTGTGTTTCCTGGATATCTTTCTTTTGCTAGTTAGTTTTATGTACTTTCGTAGCCGCAGGGCTTCTGTTGTTTCACCGGACATCTCGACGTCGTTTAGCAGAAAAAACATCCTTTTAAACAAGATGGTTGCTGAAGATTCATGATTTATGTTTTATTATCACATGTTTAGTTAACATTTGAGGAAAGCGAATCTTCAGGAATGGTTGTTGCTGTGACTTTATTAGGAAGCCACTTACACTATGTAACAAAGCGCATTTCGTTACTTGTACATTTTGCACATGTGGGTTATTTTCTGTGGCACAGTAACAATGTACATGAATAACGGCACTTTGCACTTTAGTCACGATAGCACTTTATTTACCAAGGCTTGCACAGTACAGTTTGCACATTGCGTATTTGCACAGTTTATGCAGATATTGAACTTGCTCTATTTATTGTATATTTTATTGAAGTTATTTATTAGGTGATTGCATGCCTTCGGCACTCGGCTCCGCCTGCAAAAGAATAGAGCGAAGTTGAGCTTCAACAGAAGACTGTGTAATTGCAAGTATAAGTCTGAAGCGTGTGCAGAGTATTGGTGAATATGTGCGGTGCGGAGACCAAGTGGCCGGATAGGAAAGGGGGGGAATTCTTGAAGTGTTAATGGTTTTGCTTATTTATTGTAAATATATTTTATAGGTATTGGCCGGAGTAAATCAGTAACAGAGAAGTAGTGGAGCTTAGAAGCTAAAGGTAAAGGGGAAGGTGTCACTTGGTAAATTAGCCATTGGACAATATTTTAAGTTTACCTCTGTAGTGGAAAAATCTAGTGTAGGTGATTGGGAGCACATTATAAAAGGCGCCATTCTACATCTGTCTGTGTTACTGGTCGAACATATGGTACTAAGCTACATCTTGTCTGTTACTGTCATCAACGTGAGTGAATTAAAAAAAATGTGAATCTGGGGAAACCTGACTAATCTCGTCAACCTTTGTTCAACATCATCCAGCCGCTCACCGGTCGCCTCTCACACACTAGAATAATCTAACGTTCTCCTAAATCGTCCTGCCTAACAGCGACGGCAGGAAACAGCAGCAGGAAGTTCTGTTGTCCAGCCTCATATTTGTGTTTCTGCAGCTGACGCTGGACGAGCTGTCTGCTCTCCCGTACATCCGGACCATGGCCAACCAGCCGATCGCCATCACCGCGTCGGAGGACGTGAGTACGAGTTCCTGGATCGTCCCGATGGCGTAGCGGTTTCTCTAAATCCCTCCGCCTGTTCATCCTGCAGGGGGCGCTGCGTCTGGGCCCGAAGGCCGTCCCGCTGGCCACCGCCAACATCATGGCTTCCAACGGGGTCATTCACATGATTGACGGGCTGCTGTATCCGCCCTCCATCCTGCCCATCCTGCCGCACCGCTGCGACGTCACGGAGAGCAAGATCACGGTGGTGAGTCCGGCGATGCTCGAGTTCGGCTCGTTCGTACGGAAGAGTATCAGGGCCAGGCAGGAGGAAAATCTAAATAATATTTGAGAGGAGGAAGGTTTTTTTTTCATTATGCACTTTGAGAAAAAAGTTGAAATGTTGAAAAAAATGTTGAAGTACAATTTCAAGAATAAAGTCGAAATTTCGTCTATAGAGTCGAAATTTTGTGAATACGACAATTTCTTGAAATTTCGACTTTTTTCTCGAAATTGTTCTTCGACAGTAATCTCAACATTTTGACTTTATACTCTTTCTATTTCAACATTAATCTCGACATTTCGACTTTTTTATTCGAAATTGTATTTCAACATTATTTTCCATATTTCGACTTTTTTCTCGAAATTGTACTTCGACAGTAATATCAACATTTCGACTTTATTCTCTTTCTATTTCAACATTAATCTCCACATTTCAACTTTTTCTCAACATTTTGCACAAGTGCACAATAAAAAAAAAACTTTTTTTTCCCCTGCCTGACCCTGATACTCTTCCGTCGGTTCATTTGTGCGTCGTTGAAGACGCTAACGCTCTGTCTGATTCCAGACTCCCTGCGCTCACTGCAGCTACCTGGACGAGGTCCGGTGTCCCGACGGCAGCGTTGAAATGGTGAGCTGGTCCAGGGTTTCTGACCCGTTTATATCCAGCGTATCTGACCCGTTTATATTCCACTGGTGAGCTGGTCCAGGGTTTCTGACCCGTTTATATTCCAGGGTTTCTGACCCGTTTATATTCCAGAGTTTCTGACCCGTTTATATTCCAGAGTTTCTGACCCGTTTATATCCAGCGTATCTGACCCGTTTATATTCCACTGGTGAGCTGGTGCAGCGTTTCTGACCCGTTTATATTCCACTGGTGAGCTGGTGCAGCGTTTCTGACCCGTTTATATTCCACTGGTGAGCTGGTCCAGGGTTTCTGACCCGTTTATATTCCACTCCACAACATGGAAGTAGATGTTTAAACTCGTCCAACACAGAGCTGTCACTGTATGAAAATGCAGTTTGTAAGAGAATGAAAGTGGTCCATGAATGGCAGGAGACTCTTCTCTCTCCATCCTCACAGAAACCTTGTTGGGTCGAGAGCGGTTAAATACTGTAATCTGCTGTAAACTTTTGTAAACAACTGTAAACACCTGTAAACAACTGTTAACTGTTGTAAACAACTGTAAACAACTGTAAACAACTGTAAACAACTGTTAACTGTTGTAAACAACTGTAAACTGCTGTAAACAAGTGTAACAGTTGTAAACAACTATAAATGACTGTAAACTACTGTTCTACAAATTATTAAGTTCCTAAAACAAACCTGAATTACTGATGTTTACCTGAGGTGGAAATGTGCCCAAAGATATCACTAAGTTATTCTCCATCCACTAATAACAATATTAATAATAATAATAATAATAATAATAATAATAATAATAATAATAATAATAATAATAATAATAATAATAATAATAATAATTAAAGCTGCAAGCATTGATGAACGGATGAACGGTCCTCCACCCTTGTGCACGTTCAGGCTGCAGTGGAAGCTTGTATAACTTGATGTAGATTCTTCAGGCCTGGACATTTAGCGAATGAAACCACCCACGACTCTCTATCAAACCATTCAAAAGTTATGGAAGAAAATAGGAACTATCAAATATGGACCAATCAGAAGAATGGGCGGGGCTAATTTTCAGCAATTACGTTCAAGGACTCAAAACTGAGTCGGATGACACCACCCAAAAGTCTTTATGTCAAACCATTCAAAGGTTATTGCAGAAAATCAGAACTATCAAATATCGCCCAATCAGAAGAAGGGGCGGGGCTAATTTGCACCAATCAAGGTGAAGGACTCAAAACCGAGTCGGATGAAACCACCCACGAGTCTTTATATCAAACCATTCAAAAGTTATGGCAGAAAGTAGGAACTATCAAATATGGACCAATCAGATGAAGGGAGGGGCGCGCTTTTTGGCGTCTAACCTCGCCATGGTAACGCTTTTGACTGAGAAAAGTAATCGCAGGATGGAGAAGCACATTTTGATGTATAACACACCTGGGTGCACGTTACGGTTCGGGCGAAGAAGCGGCCGAAGGAATGGTATAAATTGCGCCAAAATTACATGATTAATTCAAAATGGCCGACTTCCTGTTGGGTTTCGGCCATGGCGCCAAGAGACTTTTCTTTAAGTTGTGACATGATACAGGTGTGTACCGATTTTCGTGCATGTACATCAAACCGTATTGTGGGGCTTGAGGCACAAAGTATTCTAGGGGGCGCTGTTGAGCCGTTAGGCCACGCCCATTAATGCAAACCATGAAATATCACATTTATCACCAGGACTGGCTTGGTGCAAAATGTAATGACTTTTTGGGCACGTTTAGGGGGAAAAAAGGCCCTCCTTTCGACAGAAGAATAATAAAGAAAAATTCCTACAGATACAATAGGGCCTTCGCACTGTAAGTGCTCGGGCCCTAATAAAATAATGACAAAGCTGCTGTGAAATATGGTGTAATAGATGTACTGTAATTATTTTCTACATAAAAATTGAATTCAAAAAGACGGGTTTGTCTCAAAATCAGTGTGTTTTTATTTACTTGGCCTCTCTGTTGGGTAGAGAGATGAAAAAAAGCAAGCGTGCATGTCCTTACAGACATGCGCCGACCGACCAAAAAAAAACGGTGACAATAACTATTCCACTTGATTATTCCACCATAGATGTCTTCAGACTAAGTCTACAATCATGAACATAACACAAAATACTTACATCAGGTGAATGTTCTGTGAAAACACTGGAGATCTGTTTCTCCAGCGCAAGTGCATGTGCAAGTGACGTCACCACGCTGCGCGCGCAGCAACGTTCATCCCACTCCCCCCCTCCCCCTCGGACTCTGCTCCCGCTGCGCGTGGCCGAGACACAGAGCGAGCTGGCTGTAAATCCAATGGATTTAACATAAAAAGTAATTAAAAATCACGTATTGGACATACATTTATGAAACCAACATGATATTTTCACATTACAGTAAACAATATCTTTACGAAGTTTGAAGTTAATTGGAAATGGCATGACAAAATTATGATTTATTTGTGAATGAGTTCATATTTTGAAAAAAGTGAGTGACAAACTTTTCCAAATATGATATGTTCCAGTGTATGAATTTTAAGTCCTGTCGAAAGGTATCTGAATCTGAAATTTAATTGTCCTAAGACAAAATCAGTGATTTTTAATGATTATTTTACCAGAAATCCAGAGTGACGTAGAATTGCAATTTCGTTCAAGTTATGACCACGATATGCAATGCAGTCAATAAGGACCCTTATGACAATAACATGTATGGATTTAATTGTGATTTGATGAACGAAACAGTAATGATAATAATTAAAGCTGCAAGCAGCGATGAACGGGCCCTCGCACTCATGGCCACCGCCCCCCATTAGCATATCAGAAATGACACCACCCACGACTTGCTATGTCAAACCATTCAAAAGTTATAGCAGAAAATCGGGACAACCAATCAGAAGAAGGGGCGGGGCTAATTCAGCCCAATGAAGGTCAAGGACCCCATACAGAATCTGATGACACCACCCACGACTCTCTATGTCAAACCATTCAAAAGTTATAGCAGAAAATCGGGACAACCAATCCGAAGAAGGGGCGGGGCTAATTAAGGCCAACAAAGCTTAAGAACTCATTACAGAGTCCCATGACACCACCCACAACTTCCTATGTCAAACCATTCAAAAGTTATGGCAGAGAAAAGTATTCTAGGGGGCGCTGTTGAGCCGTTAGGCCATGCCCATTAATGCAAACCGTGAAATATCAAATTTATCGCCAAGTCTGTCTTGCATGTAAAATTTGGTGACTTTTGGAGAACTATCAAATATGGACCAATCAGATTTCAAAATGGCCGACTTCCTTTTCGGTTTCGGCCATGGCTCCAAGAGACTTTTCTTTAAGTTGTGACATGATACAGGTGTGTAGCGATTTTGGTGCATGTACGTCAAACCGTATTGTGGGGCTTGAGGCACAAAGTTTTCCGGGGGGCGCTGTTGAGCCATTTTGCCACGCCCATTAATGCAAACCATGAAATATCACATTTATCGCCAGGCCTGGCTTGCGTGCCAAATTTGGTGCCTTTTGGGGAACTATCAAATATGGACCAATCAGATGAAGGGGGGGTGCGCTTGTTGGCGTCTAGCATCGCCACGGTAACACTTTTGAAAGAGAAAAGTAATGCGTGTAGTCG
The DNA here is from genome assembly GCF_033807715.1 of Cololabis saira. Classification (NCBI taxonomy): domain Eukaryota; kingdom Metazoa; phylum Chordata; class Actinopteri; order Beloniformes; family Belonidae; genus Cololabis; species Cololabis saira. The sequence goes on along the minus strand of NC_084594.1, from coordinate 1,590,383 downwards.
CAGGATGGAGACGCACATTTTGATGTATAACACATCTGGGTTAACGATACGGTTCGGGCCGTATTAATTCTCGAAGGAATGGCATATATTGCTCCAAAATTACGCGATTAATTCAGAATGTTCAAAATGGCCGACTTCCTGTTCGGTTTCGGCCATGGCGCCAAGAGACTTTTCTTTAAGTTGCGACATGATACAGGTGTGTAGCGATTTTCGTTCATGTACGTCAAACCGTATTGAGGGGCTTGAGGCGCAAAGTTTTTTCTGTCTGAACCAATCAGATGAAGGGTGGGCGCGCTTTTCGGCGTCTAGCGTCGCCACGGTAACGCTTTTGAAAGAGAAAAGTAATGCGTGGTGTCGGAGGATGGAGACGCACATTTTGATGTATAACACACCTGTGTGCACGTTACGGTTCGGGCCGTATTAACTGCCGAAGGAATGGCATAAATTTCGCCAAAATGACACGATTAATTGAAAATGGCCGACTTCCTGTTCGGTTTCTCGACATGACGCCCAGAGACTTTTCTTTAAGTTGGGCCATGATACAGGTGTGTACCGATTTTCGTGCATGTACGACAAACCGCATTGTGGGGCTTGAGGCACAAAGTTTTCCGGGGGGCGCTGTTGAGCCATTTTGCCACGCCCATTAATGCAAACCATGAAATATCAAATTTTTCGCCAGACCTGACTTGCATGCAAAATTTGGTGACTTTTTGGGCACGTTTAGGGGGGCAAAAAGGCCTTCCTTTTGTCAGAACAATAAGAAGAAGAAGAAGAAGAAGAAGAAGAAGAAGAAGAAGAAGAAGAAGAAGAAGAATTCCTACAGATACAATAGGGCCTTCGCACTGCAAGTGCTCGGGCCCTAATAATAATGATGAGGATGAATTATCAGCAACAACAACCAAAACAAGCAGTTAAAAATCAACTTCCTTTTTAACGTCTGACGTAGTTCTGAGTTTATAATCAGAAACAAACCTAAACCTGGATGTGTTTCTGAGTTGATAATCAGAAACGAACCTAAACCTGGATGTGTTTCTGAGTTTATAATCAGTTAAAACGAACCTAAACCTGGATGTGTTTCTGAGTTTATAATCAGAAACGAACCTGAACCTGGATGTGTTTCTGAGTTTATAATCAGAAACAAACCTAAACCTGGATGTGTTTCTGAGTTGATAATCAGTTAAAACGAACCTAAACCTGGATGTGTTTGTGAGTTGATAATCAAACCTAAACCTGGATGTGTTTCTGAGTTTATAATCAGAAACGAACCTGAACCTGGATGTGTTTCTGCAGGAACGGCACCAGTCTGGATGCGACTACCTCTCCCTCCCTTTCGGTCAGTCTTACAGTAAAGGCTGCGCCAAGTTCTGCAACTCCACCCGACAGGTGAGACCGGGCGATGGGGCCATTTGTATACTACATCATTTGTATACTACATTCGTGTACTACATCATTTATATACTACATCATACATATTTTGTATACTACATCCTTTCTTATACTGGATCATTTCTATACTACATTTGTATGCAAATGTGTACAAATTATTTAGTATAAGATATACATCATTCGTGTACTACTTTTCTTATACTGCATAATTTCTATACTACATTCATATACTACATAATTTGTAGGCAAATGTATACAAATGATTTAATACAAGTTATACATCATTTGTATATTACAATTGTGTACTACATAATTCCTATAATACATCGTTTGTATACTACATCCTTCGTATACTACTTTCTTATAATACATCCTTGGTATCCTACATAATTCGTATACTACATCATTTGTATACTACATCATTTATATTTTTGTATACTACATCACTTGTATACTACATCATTTGTATACTACATCATTTATATACTACATCGTACATTTTTTTGTATACTACATCCTTTGTATACTACTTTCTTATACTGCATCATTTCTATACTACATTTGTATGCAAATGTATACACATGATTTAATATAAGTTATACATCATTTGTATACTACATCATTCCTATAATAAATCCTTCGTATACTACTTTTCTTTTTTTTTTTTACCTTGTCTGCACACATTAATGGTTGATACGACGTTGATGGTATGTATATGATTATGTGTGTGTGTGTGTGTGTGTTTGTGTGTGTATGTGTGTGTGCGGCTATGTGTGTGTATATGTATATGACTGCGTGGCTGTATGTGTGTCGTATACTACTTTCTTATACTGCATCATTTGTATACTACATTCATATACATAATTTGTATGGAAATGTGTACAAATGATTTAGTATAAGTTATACATCATTTGTATACTACATTTGTATACTACATCATTCTTATAATACATCATTTGTATACTACATCATTTGTATAATACATCATTTGTATTTTTGTATACTACATTATTTGTATAATACATCCCTCGTAAACTAGTAGCATCCCGAGGTCAGGCCGCCACCATTGGCATCCCGGGTCCAGTCCAGTGGTGCATTGTGGGTGTTTTGTCCCATCAGGTCCCGGAGTGCTGCCCAGGATTCTTCGGTCCGGACTGCAAACCCTGTATCGGAGGATTCCAGCACCCCTGCTACGACCGGGGAACGGTGAGACCCGTCCAGGCGCCACGTAGGCTCGCCACCCGTCCCTTAAATCACGGAATCTTTACGGAACTGGGAATTAAAAGTTGCGTTCCGTATTGAACCAATATGGACATAAATTATGCTCTTATCACTGTGCTCGGCCTGCTGGTCAGAACTCTGTCTGTGGTTTTCAACCAGCAGGCCCTCAGTCAGGCAGCTAAAATCATCAAGGATCCCTCCCACATACTCCACCCGGCATTCCAGTGTCTCCCCTCCAGGAGGCGCCTGCGCTGCGTCGCCTGCAGGACTGAGTGGAGGAGAGCTACTTTTGTCCCCAAAGCTACCCTGCTCTTTAATTCCAGCTGCTAAACACATCCCCCACATCCACAGACCCCCCCCGGACTACTCTATACTCCTGTAGGACTGTTTACGTCCACTGTCGACACTTTGCACTGACACTTTATACTTTATATTTTTATTCATACCACTACAGTCACTCTGTTGTAGATTTTTTTGACATTCGTATATTTATATATTTTTTGTACATAAGGAGACATGCCCTGTTCATTTTATTCTATTTTATTTCCTGTTCTATTTGATATTTTCAACATCTTGCTGCTCAGTTGTCTTGCAATTGCCCCTCGGGGATGAATAAAGTTTTCTGAATCTGAAACATTTATTTATGTCATATTTATGTCATAATACACAGGTCGGAAAAGTTGAATATATTGTAAAACTTCATTCGTAGTAAATTCAACTAAAGGTGAAACAAATATATATATAATATTATTTCCCACCACGTGAGAGATATTTCAAGCCTTTATTTGTTATAATGTTGATGATTATGACTCACAGTTTATGAAAACCCCAAATAAAAAATCCCCAAAAATTTGAATTTTTTATGAAATCAATAAACAAATCAATCATCAAAATTATAACAAATAAAGGTTTAACATATCTTGCTTTGCATGTAATGAGACTATGTAATGTATTAGTTTTGCCTTTTAAGTTGAATTATTGAAATAAATTAACTTTTACACCGTATTCTAATTGTCTGACCATCACCTGTATCTTTATTTTACATCTGGGCTGATGTTACATACGTAGCATAGGAGGTTATTTCAGTTGCTAGCATGGTTGTCTGTCTGTACAGTCATGCAAGTTCAATGCATTTAAAGCACTTTTAACTTTAAATTTAAGCATTTAGTTTTTTTTCATATAGAATAAATACATTTCTATGCAGTTTAGAAGTTTTGGGGATGTTCCTTGTTTTGGCTCCTGCGCTGCTGAAATCGGGGCGTCCCTTATTTCTGTTTCTGAAAGGTGACAACGCTACCGCCACGTTTTCATGTCCGTCTCCCCCTCCCCCTGCAGTGCTTCCACGGTATCCACGGCAACGGCTCCTGCAGCTGTCACTCAAACTTCACGGGATTCGCCTGCCACATCTGTTCAGATCCCTCGAAACACGGAGCCAACTGTGACGAAGGTAAAGATCCAGACCTGCAGGTCCAGATCCAGACCTGCAGG
>NC_084594.1:1573788-1578788 GCF_033807715.1 Cololabis saira | reverse complement strand
ACTTTCTAATACTACATCAGTCCTGTAGTACTTTCTACTACATCAGTCCTGTACTACTTTCTAATACATCAGTCCTGTACTACTTTCTACTACATCAGTCCTGTACTACTTTCTACTACATCAGTCCTGTACTACTTTCTAATACTACATCAGTCCTGTACTACTTTCTACTACATCAGTCCTGTACTACTTTCTACTACATCATTCCTGTACTACTTTCTAATACATCAGTCCTGTACTACTTTCTAATACTACATCAGTCCTGTAGTACTTTCTACTACATCATTCCTGTACTACTTTCTACTACATCAGTCCTGTACTACTTTCTACTACATCAGTCCTGTACTACTTTCTACTACAGTCCTGTACTACTTTCTAATACTACATCAGTCCTGTACTACTTTCTAATACATCAGTCCTGTACTACTTTCTACTACATCAGTCCTGTACTACTTTATAATACTACATCAGTCCTGTACTACTTTCTAATACATCAGTCCTGTACTACTTTCTAATACTACATCAGTCCTGTACTACTTTCTAATACATCAGTCCTGTACTACTTTCTACTACATCAGTCCTGTACTACTTTCTACTACATCAGTCCTGTACTACTTTCTACTACATCAGTCCTGTAGTACTTTCTACTACATCAGTCCTGTACTACTTTCTACTACATCAGTCCTGTACTACTTTCTACTACATCAGTCCTGTACTACTTTCTACTACTACATCGTTGGTATTTTTGTATACTACATCCTTCGTATACTACATCATTTGTATAAGACATTTGTATATTACATCATTTGTATACTACAACATTCATATTTTTGTATAGTACATCATTTTTACAATACATCATTCATATACTTCATAATTCATATACTACATCATTGGTGTACTACATCATTTATATACTACATCATACATATTTTTGTATACTACATCCTGTGTATACTACTTTCTTATACTGCATCATTTCTATACTACATTCATATACTAATTTGTATGCAAATGTATACAAATGATTTAGTACAAGTTATACATCATTTGTATACTACTTTCTGACACTACATCATTCATATTTTTGTATACTCCTTTTCTAATACGGCATTATTTGTATACTACAGGGGTGGCCAACCCTGGTCCTGGAGAGCCACACTCCTGCATGTTTTAGATGTTTCCTGCTTCAGCACACCTGATTCTAATTAATGGTCCTAATTAGCTTCATCAAGGTCTGCACAATTCTGTTGATGACACAGCCACTTGTATCATGGTGTGTTGAAGCAGGAAACATCTAAAACATGCAGGAGTGTGGCTCTCGAGGACCAGGGTTGGCCACCCCTGGTATACTACATCATTTATATACTACATCATTTATATACTACATCATTTATATACTACATCATGTGTGTACTTCACATTCATATACTTCATAATTCATATACAAATGTATACAAATGATGTAGAATAAGTTATACTACATCATTCATCCTCTTGTATCATGCAGCAATAATCTGAAACATCTTCCTAACATTCAGATTAATACAACATTTGTGTTGTAAGAGGAATACCTTTGTAAAGCTGTGTATAAGTTATACATCATTTGTATACTACATCATTCATATACTACTTTCTTACACTACATCATTCGTATTTTTGTATACTACATCATTTGTATACTACCTCATTTGTATACTACCTCATTCATATACTACTTTCTTACACTACATCATTCATATTTTTGTATGCTACATCATTCGTATTTTTGTATACTACATCTTTTGTATACTACTATCTTATACTGCATCATTTCTATACTACATTCATATACAAAACTTGTATGCAAATGATTTAGTATAAGTTATACTACATTTGTATACTACATTTGTATACTACATCATTCGTATACTACATTGTTTGTATACTACATCATTCGTATACTACATTGTTTGTATACTACGTCCTTCGTATGTGTGTGTACGAGCACTCCCCAGGCGGAGTGCTCGTACCTGGGTCCAGGTAACTCCTCCTGCCTGTATTTACCTGTATTTACCTGTATTTACAGGCAGAGTGCTCGTACCAGGGTCCAGGTAACTCCACCTGCCTGTATTTACCTGTATTTACCTGTATTTACCTGTATTTACCTGTATTTACAGGCTGAGTGCTCGTACTTGGGTCCAGGTAACTCCTCCTGCCTGTATTTACCTGTATTTACCTGTATTTACCTGTATTTACAGGCAGAGTGCTCGAACCTGGGTCCAGGTAATTCCTCCTGCCTGTATTTACCTGTATTTACCTGTATTTACAGGCCGAGTGCTCGTACCTGGGGCCAGGTAACTCCTCCTGCCTGTATTTACCTGTATTTACCTGTATTTACCTGTATTTAAAGGCAGAGTGCTCGTATCTGGGTCCAGGTAACTCCACCTGCCTGTATTTACCTGTATTTACCTGTATTTACAGGCAGAGTGCTCGTACCTGGGTCCAGGTAACTCCAACTGCCTGTATTTACCTGTATTTACCTGTATTTACCTGTATTTACAGGCCGAGTGCTCGTACCTGGGTCCAGGTAACTCCACCTGCCTGTATTTATCTGTATGTACCTGTATTTACAGGCGGAGTGCTCGTACCTTGGCCCAGGTAACTCCACCTGCCTGTATTTACCTGTATTTACATGTATTTACAGGCCAAGTGCTCGTACCTGGGTCCAGGTAACTCCACCTGCCTGTATTTACCTGTATTTACAGGTGGAGTGCTCGTACCTGGGTCCAGGTAACTCCACCTGCCTGTATTTACCTGTATTTACCTGTATTTACCTGTATTTACAGGCAGAGTGCTCGTACCTGGGTCCAGGTAACTCCACCTGCCTGTATTTACCTGTATTTACCTGTATTTACGGGCAGAGTGCTCGTACCTGGGTCCAGGTAACTCCACCTGCCTGTATTTACCTGTATTTACCTGTATTTACCTGTATTTACAGGCAGAGTGCTCGTACCTGGGTCCAGGTAACTCCACCTGCCTGTATTTACCTGTATTTACAGGCGGAGTGTGTGTACCTGGGTCCAGGTAACTCCTCCTGCCTGTATTTACCTGTATTTACCTGTATTTACAGGCAGAGTGCTCGTATCTGGGTCCAGGTAACTCCACCTGCCTGTATTTACCTGTATTTACCTGTATTTACAGGCAGAGTGCTCGTACCAGGGTCCAGGTAACTCCACCTGCCTGTATTTACCTGTATTTACCTGTATTTACCTGTATTTACCTGTATTTACAGGCAGAGTGCTCGTACCTGGGTCCAGGTAACTCCACCTGCCTGTATTTACCTGTATTTACCTGTATTTACGGGCAGAGTGCTCGTACCTGGGTCCAGGTAACTCCACCTGCCTGTATTTACCTGTATTTACCTGTATTTACCTGTATTTACAGGCAGAGTGCTCGTACCTGGGTCCAGGTAACTCCACCTGCCTGTATTTACCTGTATTTACAGGCGGTGTGTGTGTACCTGGGCCCAGGTAACTCCACCTGCCTGTATTTACCTGTATTTACCTGTATTTACCTGTATTTACAGGCAGAGTGCTCGTACCTGGGTCCAGGTAACTCCTCCTGCCTGTATTTACCTGTATTTACCTGTATTTACAGGCGGAGTGTGTGTACCTGGGTCCAGGTAACTCCTCCTGCCTGTATTTACCTGTATTTACCTGTATTTACAGGCCGAGTGCTCGTACCTGGGTCCAGGTAAATCCACCTGCCTGTATTTGCCTGTATTTACCTGTATTTACAGGCGGAGTGTGTGTACCTGGGTCTAGGTAACTCCTCCTGCCTGTATTTACCTGTATTTACCTGTATTTACAGGCCGAGTGCTCGTACCTGGGGCCAGGTAACTCCACCTGCCTGTATTTACCTGTATTTACCTGTATTTACCTGTATTTACCTGTATTTACCTGTATTTACAGGCAGAGTGCTCGTACCTGGGTCCAGGTAACTCCACCTGCCTGTATTTACCTGTATTTAGAGGCAGAGTGCTCGTACCTGGGTCCAGGTAACTCCACCTGCCTGTATTTACCTGTATTTACCTGTATTTACCTGTATTTACCTGTATTTACCTGTATTTACAGGCAGAGTGCTCGTACCTGGGTCCAGGTAACTCCACCTGCCTGTATTTACCTGTATTTAGAGGCAGAGTGCTCGTACCTGGGTCCAGGTAACTCCACCTGCCTGTATTTACCTGTATTTACCTGTATTTACCTGTATTTACAGGCAGAGTGCTCGTACCTGGGTCCAGGTAACTCCACCTGCCTGTATTTGCCTGTATTTAGCTGTATTTACCTGTATTTACAGGCAGAGTGCTCGTACCTGGGTCCAGGTAACTCCACCTGCCTGTATTTGCCTGTATTTAGCTGTATTTACCTGTATTTACAGGCCGAGTGCTCGTACCTGGGTCCAGGTAACTCCACCTGCCTGTGTTCTGAGGGCTGGACCGGCGATGGGAAAGTGTGTGTGGAGATCAACAACTGCCAGCTGGGGAGTCGGGGAGGCTGCAGCATCAACGCTGACTGCAACCACATCGGACCTGGACAGGTGGGTACCAGGAGCAGGACCAGGTCCAGGTCTAGACCACGTGAAACCTCCACGTCTTCATGACAACATGTCATCAGCTGTGCACGTTACTGCAGCCGGGAATATGAACACACACCAACGCGGTGTGGCTAATGCGGCTAACGTGGCTAATGTGGCTAACGTGGCTAACACGGCTAACGTGGCTTACGTGGCTTACGTGGCTTACGTGGCTAACGTGGCTAACGAGGCTAACGAGGGTAACGTGGCTAACACGGCTAACGTGGCAAACGCAGCTAACGTGGCTAACGCGGGTCTCTGTTCCAGAGCGACTGCGTCTGTAAAAGCGGCTACATGGGAGACGGGAAGATCTGTGACCTCATCAACCCCTGCAGGAAGAACAACGGAGGCTGCAGCATCCTGGTACACACACATGTACACACACA
>NC_084594.1:1553788-1571288 GCF_033807715.1 Cololabis saira | reverse complement strand
CCCCCGACCCCCGACCACAAGGGACTCAGGTGATCAGCAGGTTCCAGGTCCGACACGTCCACAAACCCTGGACACGTGAACGTCACCTGGGGTCTCACCTGAGAAAAAAGTCAAAATGTCGAGATTAATGTTGAGGTAAAATTTTGAAAAAAAAAGCCAACATTTTGTGAATAAAGTCGAAATGTTGAGAAAAAAGGCGAAAATTTGACTTTATTGACAAAATTTCGACTGTATTCTTGAAATCGTATTTCAACATTAATCTCGACATTTCGACTTTTTTTTCTCGAAGTGCACAATAAAAAAAGAATCTTCCCCTCTCAAATATATTTTCTACCTGGGGTCTCACCTTTCAGAGCTGCAGATGTCACATGTTGTATTCTGGGGTCATAACTGTTGTATTCTGGGGTCATAACTGTTGTATTCTGGGTCATAACTGTTGTATTCTGGGTCATAACTGTGTATTCTGGGGTCATAACTGTTGTATTCTGGGTCATAACTGTTGTATTCTGGGGTCATAACTGTTGTATTCTGGGGTCATAACTGTTGTATTCTGGGGTCATAACTGTTGTATTCTGGGTCATAACTGTTGTATTCTGGGGTCATAACTGTTGTATTCTGGGTCATAACTGTTGTATTCTGGGGTCGTAACTGTGTATTCTGGGGTCATAACTGTTGTATTCTGGGGTCATAACTGTTGTATTCTGGGTCATAACTGTTGTATTCTGGGTCATAACTGTGTATTCTGGGGTCATAACTGTTGTATTCTGGGTCATAACTGTTGTATTCTGGGGTCATAACTGTTGTATTCTGGGGTCATAACTGTTGTATTCTGGGGTCATAACTGTGTATTCTGGGGTCATAACTGTTGTATTCTGGGGTCATAACTGTTGTATTCTGGGGTCATAACTGTTGTATTCTGGGGTCATAACTGTGTATTCTGGGGTCATAACTGTGTATTCTGGGTCATAACTGTGTATTCTGGGGTCATAACTGTTGTATTCTGGGGTCATAACTGTTGTATTCTGGGGTCGTAACTGTGTATTCTGGGGTCATAACTGTGTATTCTGGGGTCATAACTGTGTATTCTGGGGTCATAACTGTTTTATTCTGGGGTCATAACTGTGTATTCTGGGATCGTAACTGTTGTATTCTGGGGTCATAACTGTTGTATTCTGGGGTCATAACTGTGTATTCTGGGTCATAACTGTGTATTCTGGGGTCGTAACTGTGTATTCTGGGGTCATAACTGTGTATTCTGGGGTCATAACTGTGTATTCTGGGGTCATAACTGTTTTATTCTGGGATCGTAACTGTGTATTCTGGGTCGTAACTGTGTATTCTGGGGTCATAACTGTTTTATTCTGGGGTCGTAACTGTGTATTCTGGGTCGTAACTGTTGTATTCTGGGGTCATAACTGTGTATTCTGGGATCGTAACTGTGTATTCTGGGGTCATAACTGTTTTATTCTGGGGTCGTAACTGTGTATTCTGGGGTCATAACTGTGTATTCTGGGGTCATAACTGTGTATTCTTGGGTCATAACTGTTTTATTCTGGGGTCATAACTGTTTTATTCTGGGGTCATAACTGTGTATTCTGGGGTCATAACTGTTTTATTCTGGGGTCGTAACTGTGTATTCTGGGGTCATAACTGTGTATTCTGGGGTCATAACTGTGTATTCTTGGGTCATAACTGTTTTATTCTGGGGTCATAACTGTTTTATTCTGGGGTCATAACTGTGTATTCTGGGGTCATAACTGTGTATTCTGGGGTCATAACTGTTGTATTCTGGGGTCATAACTGTGTATTCTGGGGTCATAACTGTGTATTCTGGGGTCATAACTGTGTATTCTGGGGTCATAACTGTTTTATTCTGGGGTCATAACTGTGTATTCTGGGGTCATAACTGTGTATTCTGGGGTCATAACTGTTGTATTCTGGGTCATAACTGTGTATTCTGGGGTCATAACTGTGTATTCTGGGGTCGTAACTGTGTATTCTGGGTCATAACTGTTGTATTCTGGGGTCGTAACTGTGTATTCTGGGGTCATAACTGTGTATTCTGGGGTCATAACTGTGTATTCTGGGGTCATAACTGTGTATTCTGGGGTCATAACTGTGTATTCTGGGGTCATAACTGTTGTATTCTGGGGTCATAACTGTTGTATTCTGGGGTCATAACTGTGTATTCTGGGGTCATAACTGTTGTATTCTGGGGTCGTAACTGTGTATTCTGGGGTCGTAACTGTGTATTCTGGGGTCACAACTGTTGTATTCTGGGGTCACAACTGTTGTATTCTGGGGTCACAACTGTGTATTCTGGGTCATAACTGTGTATTCTGGGGTCATAACTGTGTATTCTGGGGTCATAACTGTGTATTCTGGGGTCATAACTGTGTATTCTGGGTCATAACTGTGTATTCTGGGGTCGTAACTGTGTATTCTGGGGTCGTAACTGTTGTATGCTGGGGTCATAACTGTGTATTCTGGGGTCATAACTGTGTATTCTGGGGTCATAACTGTGTATTCTGGGGTCATAACTGTGTATTCTGGGGTTATAACTGTGTATTCTGGGTCATAACTGTGTATTCTGGGTCATAACTGTGTATTCTGGGTCATAACTGTTGTATTCTGGGGTCACAACTGTGTATTCTGGGTCATAACTGTGTATTCTGGGGTCATAACTGTTTTATTCTGGGTCATAACTGTGTATTCTGGGTCATAACTGTTGTATTCTGGGGTCACAACTGTGTATTCTGGGTCATAACTGTGTATTCTGGGTCATAACTGTGTATTCTGGGTCATAACTGTGTATTCTGGGTCATAACTGTTGTATTCTGGGGTCACAACTGTGTATTCTGGGTCATAACTGTGTATTCTGGGTCATAACTGTGTATTCTGGGGTCGTAACTGTGTATTCTGGGGTCGTAACTGTTGTATGCTGGGGTCATAACTGTGTATTCTGGGGTCATAACTGTGTATTCTGGGGTCATAACTGTTGTATTCTGGGGTCATAACTGTGTATTCTGGGTCATAACTGTGTATTCTGGGGTCGTAACTGTGTATTCTGGGGTCATAACTGTTGTATTCTGGGGTCGTAACTGTTGTATTCTGGGGTCACAACTGTGTATTCTGGGTCATAACTGTGTATTCTGGGTCATAACTGTGTATTCTGGGGTCATAACTGTGTATTCTGGGGTCATAACTGTGTATTCTGGGGTCATAACTGTTGTATTCTGGGGTCATAACTGTGTATTCTGGGTCATAACTGTGTATTCTGGGTCATAACTGTGTATTCTGTTTGGATCCAGAAGTTCAGTCACTCGTCGGAGGATCTGAGCGGGAACTTGACGGTCCTGGTTCCGTCCCGGGAGGTTCTGAAGAACATGAGTGAAGCTGAGAAACAGTTCTGGACCAGCCGGCACCACCTGCCTCACTTCCTGCGGTCAGCGCCGCCTCACATGTGAGTTCCCGTCCTGAGAGGACTCGGGTCACTTACCTGGTTCTCCTAACCCTGCAGGGCCCACTACCTGCTGGGGATCTACTCCGTGGAGGACCTGGACCGGCTGGTGGGGACCCGGCTGCCCACCATGAACCCGGCCGTGCAGTGGGAGGTCCGGAACCTCAGCGGGGTAAGAACCAGAACCAGAACCTCAGTGGGGTAAGAACCAGAACCAGAACCTCAGCGGGGTAAGAACCAGAACCAGAACCTCAGCGGGGTAAGAACCAGAACCTCAGTGGGGTAAGAGTCAGAACCTCAGTGGGGTAAGAACCAGAACCTCAGTGGGGTAAGAACCAGAACCTCAGTGGGGTAAGAACCAGAACCTCAGCGGGGTAAGAACCAGAACCAGAACCTCAGCGGGGTAAGAACCAGAACCAGAACCAGAACCTCAGCGGGGTAAGAACCAGAACCAGAACCAGAACCAGAACCAGAACCTCAGCGGGGTAAGAGTCAGAAAAACCAACCAACGGGAACAGGCAGAGAAACAAACCGGTCCATGGGCCTCAGTTATAAAAGGATTCAAACTAAAAGTGTACGTTCCAGGCTAGAGAGACCGGTACTGCAGGATATAATAGAACCTAAACTAGGATAAATACTAAAGAAAGATGCATATCGGTTACAGGAGTTCAAATATGGAACAGCCTAAATAATGAATTAAAAAACTGTAGTTCAATAATTTAAAACGATGTATAAATCCAATATAATCGAAGGATACAGAACATTAGTGTGATACAAAACTATATTTATACATATATATATATATATATATATATATATATATATATATATATATATATATATATATATATATATATATATATATATTATGCTCCATACTATATGAAACGATAATTATTATTTTTTTTTATTTTACTTTGCCATTTTTTGTTGTTGTAAATTGTTTGTCCTTGTTGTTTTAGTATCAACTATGAAGTAAACTAAGTTAAAAAGGGTAAAAGGCACAATAAGCTCAGGCTTCAGCTACGCCTTTTGGTCGGTTTATTCCTTACTTCTTTTTTTTTACTTCTTTTTTTTATTATTTCTTTCCTACAAAAGGAAATGAAATGCAATGTATTGTATCAATTGAAACTGATCGACCAAATAAAACTACTACTACTACTACTACGTGTGCTCAAAAGCCGGAAATGGCGTGCTCACAAAAAAAATCCAGATTTATAAAACTGTGTGCACGCACACTTGCACGCAATGTTTGCTTTATAAATCACAGCGCAGGTGAATTCTCCTCATATCCCGCCCTCTACACGCCCACTTTCTACCATAAATGGTGAATGCAAACTACATGATGACTGTATTTGCATATAAATGAGCCTGCCATCATGTGCAGGGGCTCCTGCAGTCTGTTTCCTGCACTGCTGTGCGTCAGGATGAATGAGACGTGTCGAGCCACCGGGGCACTAAATTTGTCAGAACCTTGTTTGAGGCACAAATGACTTGTACATTTATTGAATGCAAATTTTTTTTTTTTAGACTGGTCATTTTAATAATGCCGTCCAAAACAGCTGGCATTCTAGTGCTGAGTGACGGCTGTGATATCCCAGACCCACACTGCAAAAACTCAAAATCTTAACAAGAATATCTGTCTTATTTCTAGTTAGAATGTCTCATTTTTAGTAAAAAAAAAATCTCATTACACTTAAAACAAGACTCATCACTGGAAAAAACAACAATTTTCACCTGTTTCAAGTGGATTTTCACTTAAAATAAGTAGAAAAATCAGCTTTTTTCCTTGTAATGAGATAAATCTTGTTCCACTGGCAGATTTTTCTACTTATTTCAAGTGAAAATTTACTTGAAACAGGTGAAAATTGTCAAATAAAAAGTTATTTTTCTGGTTGTTTTAAGTGTAATTAGATTTTTTGACTAAAAATGAGACATTTTAACTAGAAATAAGACAAATATTCCTGGTAAGATTTTGAGTTTTTGCAGTGTAAAGACGGAATGTAGATATTATATCGTACCTCAAAGGGGCTTTAGGCAGAACATGTAACATTATTTATTGTTAACTAAACACATATCTGTGGGCTAATTCCCACTGGAAAGAGAATCCTGACCATCTCGATCCGTTTACGTGATCCTCCAGCCGTGCCAGCGCCTCCATGGTGCATCGTTACGCACGGCTGTCACCACTGAATGTTGGACCACAGATTCAGTTCCAGCCGATGCTGACGCTGATGATAAAGTGTTTATGTAGCTGAACGTGTCGCCGGAGCTTCGTACGTTCAAGTGTGTGACGTTGGAAAAGTCTGTAAAATCTGAGCGCTAACCAGATCTCCCCCACCAGCTGATCCACGTTGGAAACGCCTCCATCGTCGCCCACAACCTGCCGGCCACCAACGGCTACATCCACATCATCAATCAGGTTATTGATCCCTTTGTTTTGCATCACCATCATCTGGACTTGAATAATGGATATCAATTCTTACTGTATCAGCCTGAATATAAGACGGTGTTTGGGGGTCGTCTTCCATTCGGGGTCTGGGCGTTATTCCCATCACAAAGCTAGATGGAGCCAGATATCTGTAAATGCTGAACTGAACTCCCCAGGACAAAGCTATGGAAGAGTATCAGGGCCAGGCAGGAGAAAAATCCAAATATTTTAGAGGAGGAAGATTTTTTTTTTCATTTTGCACTTAGAGAAAATAGTTGAAATGTCGAGATTAATGTTGAAGTAAAGTTTCGAAAAAAAGTCGAAATGTCGGGATTAATGTTGAAGTACAATTTTGAGAAAAAAGTCGAAATGTTGAGAAAAAGTCAAAATTTCGTAAATAAAGTTGAAATGTTGAGAAAAAGGCGAAATTTCAACTTTATTCTTGAAATTGTATTTTAACATTAATCTCGACATTTCGACTTTTTTCTAAAAATTGTATTTCTTTTTTCGAAGTGCACAATAAAAAAAATAAATCTTCCCCTCAAATATTTCCGTAAACCCCTGTCACGAAGAAGAAAAATAAAAATAGCGGTAGCACGAAGAAGAAAAAAAAATTGCTGTAAGAAAGAAAAGAGAAGAAAATAAGAGAAGTGATAACAGAAAATGCAGAAACGTAGCAACAGTCCGGAGAAAAGTGGGTGGCAGATCGGCAGGTGAACCGGCAGCTTCAGGCCCCGTTTCCACGGAGCAAAAACGGTGGCGTTTTAATGCGTTTTGGCCGTTCAGTTACACGAAAACGAAGCTCAAAGTCTCCAAAAACCATCACATTATGAGACAGAAACGTCACCAGCGTCATGAGTGACACCTGTGGTTACAATTAGTTTGTAACCGTCAATATTTTCTTGTATTTTATATTGTAGTTTTATATTCTGAAGTCACACTTAAAAGTAACTCCACTTCTCTGTCACTCCAAACCAAAGACTCTCGTTCCGTCTTGGAAGTAACTGGAAGTCAAAGCTGATTATTGGTTCCGCCTTACACCAATGCAGAGCCTACGGCGTAGGCTACGCGGCGACGCACAGCGTACGTAGCTACGGCGTCGATTTAATGCGGAACCATATTATTCAGGCTTCACACGTGTCATTTGTTGATGTTTTTTTCCAGGATTCTGATTGGCTAACATGACTTTATCTTCTCGTTACACTGCCCCCTGTAGGTTTGGATGCTCATAGCACCTTAACAGCGTATTCATGCGGGTTCGTGTAAACAAGGATATTTTTCAAAACGTAGAGGGGGAAATATCCGTTTTTGTAAATACCCGGCTATGTGTAAACGGGGCCTCAGCGTGAAGTTTTGCTGATGCAAACTTCAAGATGATGGTTTGAATGAGGCAAAATAACAGGCTTTTTCTCTCCAATATATTGTCATAATCATTTGTTTCAGATGTAATGTAATTATTTTCTGTATAAAAATGTAATTTGGTGTTCAAAAAGTCTCTTTTCAAACTTGAGTCTTGAAAAAGAGGGTCGTCTTGTAATCAGGGTCGTCTTATATTCAGGCCAATACGGTAATTAAAGAAAAGAGCAGTGCGATAGTTTACTGTTCCTGCTGTGCAGTTGTTGTTTCTCTCTATTGACTATCTAGAAGGGTTCCTTTAGTTTTTAAACGTAGCTGTGAGGATCTTCCAGCGTCTGTCTATCCGTCTGTCCCTGTGGTTCCTGCTCAGGTTCTGGCTCCGTCGTCCTCGGATCTCCCCCCCGAACCCCCGACCCTGATGGAATTCCTCAACTCGTCCTCCAACTTCACGCTGTTCAGGAAACACGCCCTGGTAACGGCTCGTTCATGTTTTTATCTTTTATTTTACGCTCTGGTAACGGCTCGTTCATGTTTTTATCTTTTATTTTACGCTCTGGTAACGGCTCGGTCATGTTTTTATCTTTTATTTTACGCCCTGGTAACGGCTCGGTCATGTTTTTATCTTTTATTTTACGCCCTGGTAACGGCTCGTTCATGTTTTTATCTTTTATTTTACGCCCTGGTAACGGCTCGTTCATCTTTTTATCTTTTATTTTACGCCCTGGTAACGGCTCGGTCATGTTTTTATCTTTTATTTTACGCCCTGGTAACGGCTCGGTCATGTTTTTATCTTTTATTTTACGCCCTGGTAACGGCTCGTTCATGTTTTTATCTTTTATTTTACGCTCTGGTAACGGCTCGGTCATGTTTTTATCTTTTATTTTACGCTCTGGTAACGGCTCGTTCATCTTTTTATCTTTTATTTTACGCTCTGGTAACGGCTCGTTCATGTTTTTATCTTTTATTTTACGCTCTGGTAACGGCTCGGTCATGTTTTTATCTTTTATTTTACGCCCTGGTAACGGCTCGTTCATGTTTTTATCTTTTATTTTACGCTCTGGTAACGGCTCGTTCATGTTTTTATCTTTTATTTTACGCTCTGGTAACGGCTCGGCCATGTTTTTATCTTTTATTTTACGCTCTGGTAACGGCTCGGTCATGTTTTTATCTTTTATTTTACGCTCTGGTAACGGCTCGTTCATCTTTTTATCTTTTATTTTACGCTCTGGTAACGGCTCCACCTCGGTCACGTTTTTATTTTTAATTTATATTTTAAATGTTTATCTTTTATTTGGAAAACACTTGATTTCACAGATGCAGATTTACATAGTTTCAAAATCACTTCAAGTAAGTTCACATAACATTGGCATGACAGCAGATTTTTTTTTTTTTATTAAAACTTTTCTCGGAATTCTGAGATAGGCAGGTCCACGTTTACGCTTTAGCTTAAACCGTCACCATGGAAACGGGATTCATCATCTGTTCTAGGGAACCGACTCGTGTTTTTTTAGTTTGTTTAGTTCTCTTGTTTTGATCAAAAGTAACGTCTTATTTTCATTAGTTCATGTTTAGTTCATCTGTGCACATCCGTCCCACATCCGTCCCCATGTGTCCACATCTGTCCCCCTGCAGATGTACAACCTGTCCGAGAGTGTGTCAGAGTTCACCGTCCTGCTGCCGACGGACCGAGCTGTTAGAGAAGAACTGGAGAGGAGCAACCGCAGCCTGCTGGTACATCCATCATTCATCCAACATTCATCCATCCATCATCCAACATTCATCCATCCATCCTTCATCCATCCATCCATCCATCATCCATCCATCCATCCATCCATCATCCATCATCCATCCATCCATCCATCCATCCATCACTCATCCATCCATCATTCATCCATCTTCTCTTCCGGCTCTCGGTGAAGGCGGACACTTTTCTGCTCCTCTCCCTTATCTATCTGCCCTGCTACTGCTTTTGTCCTGTCTCGTCTTCAGAGCCTCTCATTTTCACTCCTCCCAAACTCTACAATCATGGAATTGATTAACTGGTCTCTCAGCACAATTGACCACATTTTTGCGACGAGAAGTCAGGGGGTAAGGGAGCCCTCCTGCCCCGATGGGACAGTTTTTGCCGGATACACAATGGATTCCTACAAATATTGGAAACCGTTGTGTTTGGTGATCCTGTCTGTCGAGGACGTTGAAGATGCTTCATAATTGGATTAATGATAGCAGGATTTCTCTTGATCATCCTCCTGATCAGAGGGGGGGGGTTCCTAGTTTATCGACAAACGCGTAAGTCGTTGACAGCTGTTCTGGCTCTTTCAGAGCTGCCGGACGTGGCTGAAGGATCAAGCAAGGTGATCAACACTCAGACTTTAACGTTGGGAGAGCAAAGCCGTAAGCTGGATGTGATTCTTGAACAGAATCTCAGGCTGGCGGCGTCTTTGAGCTCATTGGTAAGATGGATAAGACCCTGGAGAAGTTGGAAGCTCGGCTTGGCGGGAAGTAATCACAAATTCGTCTGATTGGAGTCGCCATTGATGAACCAGAGACTTGAAGGCAGACGGAAAATTACTGAGTCTGTTTGTTCTTTAATACAATTGTTGATTCTATAATCCGGCCTTGACAGAGCGGTTTGGCCGATCGCTCTGGTCACAATCTCTCTGGTGGAATGTAAACAAGGTGACTCTGCCCCCACTAACCCTCCCCTCTCAGGAACATCTGTGGACCTGGATCAGAACTGACCGAGCCGTCTGATAACATCAAGGACATTGGCTGAGGAGCAGCTCTGAGAGAAGTTCACGGACTTACTACTCACACACACACTTGCTGATAAACACACCTTCCTTTAAAGTCAACGCCTTCGCCTTCATCCATCCTCCATCCATCCATCCATCCATCCATCCATCATCCATCCATCCATCCATCCATCCATCCATCATCCATCCTCCATCCATCCATCCATCCATCCATCCATCCATCCATCCATCATCCATCCTCCATCCATCCATCCATCCATCCATCCATCATCCATCCATCCATCATCCATCCATCCATCATCCATCCATCCATCATCCATCCATCCATCATCCATCCATCATCCATCATCCATCATCCATCCATCCATCCATCATCCATCCATCCATCATCCATCCATCATCCATCATCCATCATCCATCCATCATCCATCCATCATCCATCATCCATCCATCCATCATCCATCCATCATCCATCATCCATCATCCATCATCCATCATCCATCCATCCATCATCCATCCATCCATCCATCATCCATCCATCATCCATCATCCCTCCATCATCCATCCATCCATCCATCCATCATCCATCCATCATCCATCCATCATCCATCCATCATCCATCCATCCATCATCCATCCATCCATCATCCATCATCCATCCATCCATCCATCATCCATCCATCATCCATCCATCCATCCATCCATCCATCCATCCATCATCCATCATCCATCCAACATCCATCCATCCATCATCCATCATCCATCCATCATCCATCATCCCTCCATCATCCATCCATCCATCCATCCATCATCCATCCATCATCCATCCATCATCCATCCATCATCCATCCATCCATCCATCATCCATCCATCCATCATCCATCATCCATCCATCATCCATCCATCCATCATCCATCCATCATCCATCCATCCATCCATCCATCCATCCATCCATCCATCCATCCATCATCCATCATCCATCCATCCATCCATCATCCATCCATCCATCCATCCATCCATCCATCCATCATCCATCCATCCATCCATCATCCATCCATCCATCCATCATCCATCCATCCATCCATCCATCCATCCATCCATCATCCATCATCCATCATCCATCCATCCATCATCCATCATCCATCCATCCATCCATCCATCCATCCATCCATCCATCATCCATCCATCCATCCATCCATCCATCCATCATCCATCCATCCATCCATCATCCATCCATCCATCCATCCATCCATCCATCATCCATCATCCATCATCCATCCATCCATCATCCATCATCCATCCATCCATCCATCCATCCATCCATCCATCCATCATCCATCCATCCATCCATCCATCCATCCATCATCCATCCATCCATCCATCATCCATCCATCCATCCATCATCCATCCATCATCCATCCATCCATCCATCCATCCATCCATCCATCCATCATCCATCATCCATCATCCATCCATCCATCATCCATCCATCCATCATCCATCCATCCATCATCCATCATCCATCATCCCTCCATCTCCTTCTCTCCTCCAGGATCTGAACATCTTCCGGTACCACGTTCTTCCCAACGTTCTTCTGTTTCCTGATCACCTGACTGATGGTTTGCTGATCAGCTCCCTGGTGGACGACGACTACCAGGTCCAGTTCCACCTGGACCCCCAGAACCGGGTAAGAACCGCTGACTACCAGGTCCAGTTCCACCTGGACCCCCAGAACCGGGTAAGAACCGCTGAGTACCAGGTCCAGTTCCACCTGGACCCCCAGAACCGGGTAAGAACCACTGAGTACCAGGTCCAGTTCCACCTGGACCCCCAGAACCGGGTAAGGACCCTCGGACCCGGGGCCTAAATCATTTATTTGTAGAATCACGATAAGAAACTTACTAGTGTATCAGGGCCAGGCAGGAGAAAAATAAAAATAATATTTTAGAGGAGGAAGATTTTTTTATTATGCACTTTGTTAGGTCTAAATCAACATTACATAAGTTTGTAACAAGGAAAGACACAGAGACTGCCCTTGGAATGGTCTTTTAAAAGAAGGGGGAGAGCAACAGGGGGCCAGGGGCTCTCTGTAAGAGCCCCCGACAGCAAATGCTTCCCAAAGTACCCTCCTCCTGCATCAGGGTCGGCGCCAGAGCAAATATTCAGAGGGGGCACGAGGCTTATTAGGGCGGGCACAAAATCAGTCGTGTAGGACAGCATTTTAAGGAAAAAAGTGCATTCTCACTGCTTTCCTATTAATAATCTGTCTAAAACAGCCTTTCTCAACCTTTTTTCAGTCATGACACCTTTCAAAAGTGAATAAAATCTCACGACACCCCAGAGTAAAATATAATTAAAAACCGCACTGCATCGCTCTGACTGTAAATGCATAAGTCCCGTTTATTTTGTATCAATAACTTGAACACGTTAACTGCACCAGAGTAGAAGTCATCGTTCACTGTTGTGCTTGGTTGTCACGCTGATGGACAGAAACTATGGTGATTTTTAAAAGAAAGACTTTGCCTAAAGAGACGTTTCCAGCCGGCTTCACGCCGGCCGTTCAAAGTGAAGCATGATTTATGGTTCTGCGTTAAATCGACGCAGAGCTTACGCCGTAACGTACGCGGCGAAGCGCACCGTACGTGCGAGGAAATTGGGACTGGCACAGCTGATTTAGCGGAGACTTTAATGCAGAAACAGAGGATGAGACTTCGATGGGTTTGATTAATGTAAAAACTGAAATAAAGTAAATCAAACAAAGTTTTGCTCCCGCTCTGTTTTTAAATACGCACACTTGTGTGCTAGCGTGTGTGTTCTGCGGCACGCGCGCGCGCGCGTGTGTGTGTGTGTGTGTGTGTGTGTGTGTCGGGACCAATGAGCATACATCCCCACATGTGACGCAAATATAACAAAAACATTTTTTTTTTTTTGTAAATTTATTTTTTAAATGTAATTTACGAAGGATGATTTCACGTTCAATAAGATAAGTAATCAATAAAATACAAAGTTTGGCACAAAGGCTTGGCCTGCTTGTGGGCGAGTGGAGGGGGGCACAATAACTCATTTGGGGGGGCATGGCCCGCGGATGACCCCCCATGACGCCGAACCTGTCCTGCATGATGGTTTTATCGAGAAACTTGACAGGAACTGACCATATAAGGACAGTGAACAGTAGACAATGGGTGGAAGTGATAACGTGTGATTGAAATCATGACACTACAGTAGAGTGATTGACCAGGACAGTTCAAAAACCTGAGTAAATCAGGAAGTGACTGTTCTTATTTGTCAACAAAGCATGTGACAGTTTTCGTAAGGACAAAAACAAGTTTAAAGGTTAATTAACCTCACAACAACAACAAAAAGTAAAAATGTTGAGAGAAAAGCCGAAATGTCGAGATTAATGTTGAAGTACAATTTCAATAAAAAAGTCGAGGAAAAAAAAAAGTAAAAAAGAAAAAAGTCGAAATGTCAAGAAAAAAGTTGAAATGTTGAAAAAAAGGCGAAATTTCGACTTTAATCACTAAATTTTGACTTTATTCTTTTTGCGTGCGTGCGTTTTGCGTGCGGGCGTGCGTTTTTTCGTGCGTGCGTGCATGCATGCGTTTTGCGTGCATTCATTCGTTTTGCGTGCGTTTTGCGTGCGTTTTGCGTGCGTTTTGCGTGCGTTTTGCGTGCGTTTTGCGTGCGTTTTGCGTGCGTTTTGCGTGCGTTTTTGCGTGCGTTTTTGCGTGCGTTTTTTGACTTTATTCTTGAAATTGTATTTCAACATTTTTCTCGACATTTCAACTTTTTTCTCGATTTGGTCTCGTGACCTCGGCCCCCGTGTCAGGCCTTCTTGTGATTGGCTTAACCATTTCCAGGTGATGTCACTAATCAACCGATCAACTTTGTTGGCAGTAATGAAATTTGTAGAAAATATAGCAACAGCTACAGATAAGAAACTATATGCAGTAGGTGTTTTTGTTGATTTCAGTAAAGCGTTTGACACAATTAATCATTCCTGACTTCTTCGTAAATTGGACTATTATGGCATAAAAGCTGTTACACTAAACTGGATCGGAAGTTATTTAAATAATAGGTTTCAGTATGTAAAAATAAATAATAATGTGTCACATTTTAGAAAGGTAACCTGTGGTGTTCCACAAGATTCTGTTTTGGGACCTAAGCTATTTATTATTATTATTAAATGATATTTCATTCATTGCATTTGCAGATGATACAAATCTGTTCTGTTCAGGACCAGACATCAAAGAGTTGTTGAAAAACAGCAGAGAGGGAGTTGATCATGTCGTGACCTGGGTCCCTTGAATTTTAATGTGCCTGACTCTATAAATAATTTATTAGTAGTATCACGATAAGAAACTTACGGAAGAGTATTAGGGCCAGACAGGAGAAAAATCAAAATAATATTTTAGAGGAGGAAGATTTTTTTTTCATTATGCACTTTAAGAAAAGAGTTGAAATGTCGAGAAAAAAGTCAAAATGTCGAGATTAATGTTGAATTACAATTTCAAGAATTAAGTCGAAATTTCGTGAATAAAGTCGAAATTTTGCCTTTTTTCTCAACATTTCAACTTTATTCACGAAATTTTGACTTTTTTCTCAACATTTCAACTTTTTTCTCAACATTTCGACTTTTTTTAAATTAATGTTGAAGTACAATTTTGAGAAAAAAGTCGAAATGTCGACGTTACTCACGAAATTTCAACTTTATTCTTGAAATTGTAATTTAACATTAATCTCGACATTTCTACTTTTTTCTCGAAGTGCACAATAAAAAAAATGTTCCCCTCTCAAATATTTTTTCCCGTGACCTCACCAAGTGTCTCCTCTTCTCGTCCCCCAGACGCTGGTGAACGACGTCCCTCTGGGCGGCGGCTTCACGGAGACGCAGTTCGGCGTCCTCATGGTCGTCCAGCGCGTCCTTAAAGTCCGTCGGAACCGATGCAGCAAGCAGGTCACGCTGCAGGTCAACGTAAGGACGGGGGGGGGCACGCTGCAGAGGACACGCTGCGGTTAGAGTTTAGATCTTAACAGGGACGGTTAGCTAGCGTCTCTCCTGTGTCTCCAGGGTTAGAGTTTAGATCTTAACAGGGACGGTTAGCTAGCGTCTCTCCTGTGTCTCCAGGGTTAGATCTTAACAGGGACGGTTAGCTAGCGTCTCTCCTGTGTCTCCAGGGTTAGAGTTTAGATCTTAACAGGGACGGTTAGCTAGCGTCTCTCCTGTGTCTCCAGGGTTAGAGTTTAGATCTTAACAGGGACGGTTAGCTAGCGTCTCTCCTGTGTCTCCAGGGTTAGATCTTAACAGGGACGGTTAGCTAGCGTCTCTCCTGTGTCTCCAGGGTTAGAGTTTAGATCTTAACAGGGACGGTTAGCTAGCGTCTCTCCTGTGTCTCCAGGGTTAGAGTTTAGATCTTAACAGGGACGTTAGCTAGCGTCTCTCCTGTGTCTCCAGGGTTAGAGTTTAGATCTTAACAGGGACGTTAGCTAGCGTCTCTCCTGTGTCTCCAGGGTTAGAGTTTAGATCTTAACAGGGACGGTTAGCTAGCGTCTCTCCTGTGTCTCCAGGGTTAGAGTTTAGATATTAACAGGGACGGTTAGCTAGCGTCTCTCCTGTGTCTCCAGGGTCGCTGCAGCGACTGTGACGGACCTCCCCGGTGTCTCTTCAGCTACAAACCGGTGAGTAAGATTAGGTTTCTGTGTAGCGTAGCGGTTCTCTAGTTCTCACGCTAGTTGTTTGTGTTCTGCTGCAGGTGCGACCGCGGTTCCCCAGCAACATGCGGCCCAACTGCAACTACAGGAAGCGGGTCGGAGCCAAGAGGAAGTCCGTGCAGGGCTGCTTCATCAAGTGTCTCCGCTTCACCACGGTCAGCTAAATGCCGCTGCTAGCGTCGGCCGCCTGGCCGTTCGTACGGCGCTGAAGTTCATATGAGGCTAACGTTAATATGAAGCTAACGTTAATATGAAGCTAGCGTCAATACGGCGCTAACGTTAATATGTCAGTAACGTTAATATTAGGCTAATGTTTATACGAAGCTAGCGTTAACACGGCGGTAACGTTAATACGGTGCTAGAGTTAATATGAGGCTAACATTAATACGGTGCTAGCGTTAATATGGCGCTAACATTAAAGGTATTCTATGCAACAAATCCCTGATTTTGGAAAGCAAGATTTGAACGGATTGGTCCAGGACCAGAGGCTTGGCAGGAAGGGAAAGAACCAATCAGATGCCTTCATTTTAAACCACGCCCCCCCGCCCTGTCCCATGCGTGCACTCGCTTCCAGGGCCCCCCCCCCCCGTGTCCACTTCCCACGCGTCCTCCTGGGCTCACAGTGTCCCAGTGTAACCCCCCTCCCTCCCCTCTGCCATGGACCCCAGTATGTAGTTATTATGTAGTTATTTCCAGAGCGGCTCGGTCCCCGCTGTGTGTGAGAGCGGGGAGCAGAGCCGTTAGTCCGGGCTGCTGCTGCTGCTGCTGCAGGACTCTCAGCCAAGCAGCAGCAGCCCGCGGGACACGAAGAGCCGGCTCGGAAGCAGTATGGGGGTCCGTGGGGATGGAGGCGTCTCCATCCCGGCGAGAGCGTAAAGCGCCGGTGCACGGCACGGCAGCGCGGCGGTGCCGTGCAGGCTCTGTTGGCACAGCTACGCCGTAGGGTACGCCGTAGGCTACGGCGTAGCCGTGGCTCTAGAGCCTGCAGCGCACCGCAGCGCTCCGCTCTCGCCGGGATGGAGAGGCCGGTGGGCAGGATGCACGTTTGGGTGGGCACAGCCCCCCCCTGCCCGCCCTAAAACCGGCCTCGCTTACAGGTGAATGAGACATGGGGAAGTTTTGCTGTAAATGTGCTGTCTAAAATGTTTAATAATCGTATGCGCGTTTGTGTTTGTGGGGACGTGGCTTTGGACGGAGCGCTCGTGGGTGGGGGCGGCCACTTTCAAATCTTGCTAGCTCTAGGAAGTTGCATAGAATAACTTTAATGAAACGCTAGCGTTAATATGACACTAACGTTAATACAGCAGTAACGTTAATACGGCAGTAACGTTAATACAACGTTAACGTTAATATGATGCTACGCTTTGCATGTAAATAATTCAGCTAAAGATTCCCTCTCTGCCTAGAAAAGGTTAACTAGCTGCCTGTAAACCAAAGTCACTGATTCCAGGACTTTTTTTGTTCTGGTTTTGTTGTTTTTTTTCCAGTTTTGTTCCGGTTTTGTTCCGTTTTTCTTCCATTTTTTTCCGGTTTTGTTCCAGTTTTGTTTCTGTTTTTTCTGGTTTTGTTCCGGTTTTGTTCCGGTTTTGTTCCGGTTTTGTCCCGGTTTTGTCCCGTTTTTGTTCCGGTTTTGTTCCGGTTTTGTTCTGTTTTTGTTCCGGTTTTTTTCGGTTTTGTTCTGGTTTTGTTCCGGTTTTGTTCCGTTTTTTTCCGGTTTTGTTCCGGTTTTGTTCCGGTTTTGTTCCAGTTTTGTCCCGGTTTTGTTCTGGTTTTGTCCCGTTTTTGT
>NC_084594.1:1538788-1548788 GCF_033807715.1 Cololabis saira | reverse complement strand
AGTCCTGGTTTCAGTTCTACTAGTCCTGGTTTCAGTTCTACTAGTCCTGGTTTCAGTTCTACTAGTCCTGGTTTCAGTTCTACTAGTCCTGGTTTCAGTTCTACTAGTCCTGGTTTCACTTCTACTAGTCCTGGTTTCACTTCTACTAGTCCTGGTTTCACTTCTACTAGTCCTGGTTTCACTTCTACTAGTCCTGGTTTCAGTTACTAGTCCTGGTTTCAGTTACTAGTCCTGGTTTCAGTTCTACTAGTCCTGGTTTCAGTTCTACTAGTCCTGGTTTCAGTTACTAGTCCTGGTTTCAGTTACTAGTCCTGGTTTCAGTTACTAGTCCTGGTTTCAGTTCTACTAGTCCTGGTTTCAGTTCTACTAGTCCTGGTTTCAGGTCTACTAGTCCTGGTTTCAGTTACTAGTCCTGGTTTCAGTTACTAGTCCTGGTTTCAGTTCTACTAGTCCTGGTTTCAGTTCTACTAGTCCTGGTTTCAGTTCTACTAGTCCTGGTTTCAGTTACTAGTCCTGGTTTCAGTTACTAGTCCTGGTTTCAGTTCTACTAGTCCTGGTTTCAGTTCTACTAGTCCTGGTTTCAGTTCTACTAGTCCTGGTTTCAGTTACTAGTCCTGGTTTCAGTTCTACTAGTCCTGGTTTCAGTTCTACTAGTCCTGGTTTCAGTTACTAGTCCTGGTTTCAGTTACTAGTCCTGGTTTCAGTTACTAGTCCTGGTTTCAGTTCTACTAGTCCTGGTTTCAGTTCTACTAGTCCTGGTTTCAGGTCTACTAGTCCTGGTTTCAGTTACTAGTCCTGGTTTCAGTTACTAGTCCTGGTTTCAGTTCTACTAGTCCTGGTTTCAGTTCTACTAGTCCTGGTTTCAGTTCTACTAGTCCTGGTTTCAGTTACTAGTCCTGGTTTCAGTTACTAGTCCTGGTTTCAGTTCTACTAGTCCTGGTTTCAGTTCTACTAGTCCTGGTTTCAGTTCTACTAGTCCTGGTTTCAGTTCTACTAGTCCTGGTTTCAGTTCTACTAGTCCTGGTTTCACTTCTACTAGTCCTGGTTTCACTTCTACTAGTCCTGGTTTCACTTCTACTAGTCCTGGTTTCACTTCTACTAGTCCTGGTTTCAGTTCTACTAGTCCTGGTTTCAGTTCTACTAGTCCTGGTTTCAGTTCTACTAGTCCTGGTTTCACTTCTACTAGTCCTGGTTTCACTTCTACTAGTCCTGGTTTCAGTTACTAGTCCTGGTTTCAGTTCTACTAGTCCTGGTTTCAGTTCTACTAGTCCTGGTTTCAGTTCTACTAGTCCTGGTTTCAGCTCTACTAGTCCTGGTTCCAGTTACTAGTCCTGGTTTCAGTTACTAGTCCTGGTTCCAGTTCTACTAGTCCTGGTTTCAGTTACTAGTCCTGGTTTCAGTTACTAGTCCTGGTTTCAGTTACTAATCCTGGTTTCAGTTCTACTAGTCCTAGTTTCAGTTACTAGTCCTGGTTTCAGGTCTACTAGTCCTGGTTACAGTTACTAGTCCTGGTTTCAGTTCTACTAGTCCTGGTTTCAGTTACTAGTCCTGGTTTCAGTTACTAGTCCTGGTTTCAGTTACTAGTCCTGGTTTCAGTTACTAGTCCTGGTTTCAGGTCTACTAGTCCTGGTTTCAGATCTACTAGTCCTGGTTTCAGTTACTAGTCCTGGTTTCAGTTACTAGTCCTGGTTTCAGGTCTACTAGTCCTGGTTACAGTTACTAGTCCTGGTTTCAGTTCTACTAGTCCTGGTTTCAGATCTACTAGTCCTGGTTTCAGTTACTAGTCCTGGTTTCAGTTACTAGTCCTGGTTCCAGTTCTACTAGTCCTGGTTTCAGTTCTACTAGTCCTGGTTTCAGTTACTAGTCCTGGTTTCAGTTCTACTAGTCCTGGTTTCAGTTACTAGTCCTGGTTTCAGTTACTAGTCCTGGTTTCAGTTACTAGTCCTGGTTTCAGTTCTACTAGTCCTGGTTTCAGGTCTACTAGTCCTGGTTTCTACTAGTCCTGGTTTCAGTTACTAGTCCTGGTTTCTACTAGTCCTGGTTTCTACTAGTCCTGGTTTCAGTTACTAGTCCTGGTTCCAGTTCTACTAGTCCTGGTTCTGAATGTTTCCTCCTTCAGTTGCATCACGGGTCCGTCAGGATCTGCCCCCGCCTGCGTCTGCGCAGCCGGTTACCAGGGCAACGGGACGTCTTGCAGAGGTAAGAGCAGCTGCATCACCTCGAGATTAATGTTGTACAATTTCGAGAAAAAAAGTCAAAATTTCCTGAATAAAGTTTAAATGTTGAGAAAAAAGGCGAAATTTCGACTTTATTCTTGAAATTGTATTTCAACATTAATCTGGACATTTCAACTTTTTTCACAATTTTTTTTACTTTTTTCTCGACAATTCAACAGTTTTCTCGACATTTCGACTTTTTTCTCAACATTTCGACTTTTTTCACAAAAATTTGACTTTTTTCTCGACATTTCGACTTTTTTCTCAACATTTCGACTTTTTTCACAAAAATTTGACTTTTTTCTCGACATTTCCACTTTTTTCTCAACATTTTGACTTTTTTCACAAATATTTGACTTTTTTCTCAACATTTCAACTTTTTTCACAAATATTTAACTTTTTTCTCGACATTTCGACTTTTTTCTCAACATTTCGACTTTTTTCTCAACATTTCGACTTTTTTCACAAAAATTTGACTTTTTTCTCGACATTTCCACTTTTTTCTCAACATTTTGACTTTTTTCACAAATATTTGACTTTTTTCTCGACATTTCTACTTTTTTCTCAACATTTCGACTTTTTTCTCAACATTTTGACTTTTTTCACAAATTTTTGACTTTTTTCTCAACATTTCAACTTTTTTCACAAATATTTAACTTTTTTCTCGACATTTCGACTTTTTTCTCAACATTTTGACTTTTTTCACAAATATTTGACTTTTTTCTCGACATTTCTACTTTTTTCTCAACATTTCGACTTTTTTCTCAACATTTTGACTTTTTTCACAAATTTTTGACTTTTTTCTCAACATTTCAACTTTTTTCACAAATATTTAACTTTTTTCTCGACATTTCGACTTTTTTCTCAACATTTCAACTTTTTTCACAAATATTTAACTTTTTTCTCAACATTTCGACTTTTTTCTCAACATTTCGACTTTTTTCACAAAAATTTGACTTTTTTCTCGACATTTCCACTTATTTCTCAACATTTCGACTTTTTTCACAAATATTTGACTTTTTTCTCAACATTTTCGACTTTTCACAAATATTTGACTTTTTTCTCGACATTTCAACTTTTCACAAATGTTTTACTTTTTTCTCAACATTTTGACTTTTTTCACAAATATTTGACTTTTTTCTCGACATTTCTACTTTTTTCTCGACATTTACACTTTTTTCTCGAAGGGCACAATGAAAACAAAATCTCTGTCTCACCCCAGAGCTGGACCTGTGCAGCATGTCCAACGGCGGGTGCTCGGAGTTCGCCGGCTGCACGAAGGTTTCGGCCGGAGAGAGAACCTGCAGCTGCAACGACGGCTACACCGGAGACGGAGTCGTCTGCCTGGGTAACGGAAACTAGTTCTCAATGTTGGTTTCATTTGAAGGCATTTCATTTGCAGGCGGAAGCAGCAGCGGGATGACCAGAGGGGGGGGGGGGGGTGCAGGCAGGTGGAAGCAGCAGCGGGATGACCAGAGGGGGGGGGTGCAGGCAGGTGGAAGCAGCAGCGGGATGACCAGAGGGGGGGGATGCAGGCAGGTGGAAGCAGCAGCGGGAAGACCAGAGGGGGGGGATGCAGGCAGGTGGAAGCAGCAGCGGGATGACCAGAGGGGGGGGGATGCAGGCAGGTGGAAGCAGCAGCGGGATGACCAGAGGGGGGGGATGCAGGCAGGTGGAAGCAGCAGCGGGATGACCAGAGGGGGGGGATGCAGGCAGGTGGAAGCAGCAGCGGGATGACCAGAGGGGGGGGATGCAGGCAGGTGGAAGCAGCAGCGGGATGACCAGAGGGGGGGGATGCAGGCAGGCGGAAGCAGCAGCGGGATGACCAGAGGGGGGGGATGCAGGCAGGCGGAAGCAGCAGCGGGATGACCAGAGGGGGGGGATGCAGGCAGGCGGAAGCAGCAGCGGGATGACCAGAGGTCCCCTGGCCACGAGTCCTGCAGGAAAAACTGAAACTCCTGTGGTCTGTCCGCAGAGCTGGACGGCTGCCTGGTGAACAACGGCGGCTGCCACGCGGAGGCGGACTGCATCAGGACCGGCCCCAACATGGTACGATCCATAATGTATTATTATCATGATTAATAATGTATTATTATTATCAATTTATTATTAATCTGCTGTAATTAATGATGAATTATCGTAGGATTCAAGTGACGATGAATTTGTTTATTTTTACTTTTTAGTTTGTATCATCAGTCCTTAAAAAAGATAAGATCAATCTTTTGTGTGTGTGTGTGTGTGTGTGTGTGTGTGTGTGTGTGTGTGTGTGTGTGTGTGTGTGTGTGTGTGTGTGTGTGTGTGTGTGTGTGTGTGTGTGTGTGTGTGTGTGTGGGAGGAATGGGAATGGATGGATAGATGGAGGGATAGATGGAGGGAGGGAGGGATGGAGGCTGTGTCCTACATGAACGTTGGTTTGCTCTGAGGACTCAAGCAGGTCGTTACAGAAACAACAACTAGACACTGGATCTTCTTCTTTTCTTCGTCTTCTTCTGGTTCTGATGAATTCTTTCCTCTGAAGTTGCTTCTATTCTGGAAAACCGTATTAAAGAAATGATGAACTACTGTTTCTGTTTCTGTTTTGTTGCCTTGTGCAGACGGCCTGCAAATGTCGGCTGGGCTTCCAAGGAACGGGGCACTACTGTTACGCCGTCAACCCCTGCAGAACCGTACGTCTGCTATTCTCTCCAGTTTACAACGTCAAATACAAACTAAAAAGAACAGGTGGAATTACTCAACACACCTTTGATTAGTGTTAAATCTGTTAAAGCATTATAAACATTTAAGTTTTACATTGAATGCTGTTGATTTTGGAGAGATTTGTGATCCTGAAACTGAGAAATCTAGGAAACCTATGGCCTTGAGTGGGTCACCGCTGTGCTTAGCGACGATCTGGTTGACGGTTTGTGTGCAGAACAACGGCGAGTGCAGCAAGTACGCTCGCTGCGAGTACCTGGGCCAGGGGAAGAGGAGCTGCACCTGCCTCCGGGGCCACGTGGGCGACGGCTTAGAGTGCCGAGGAACAACCAACGATGTGAGTCGCATCGGTGTCGGGCGTCCCCTGATGGCCAGCCGCCGCCGAGCCCCGACTCCCTCTCACAACCATGTTTCTGTCCCACAGGAGGTGTTTCGGCAGCCGGAGAACGGCTTCTTCAGACGAATGCTGACGGTGAGTAGACACTGGCCCAGGTAGACAATAACTCAGGTAGACGCTGGCCCAGGTAGACAATAACCCAGGTAGACAATAACCCAGGTAGATACTGGCCCAGGTAGACACTGGCCCAGGTAGACACTGGCCCAGGTAGACACTGACCCAGGTAGACAATAACCCAGGTAGACGTTGGTCCAGGTAGATAATAAACCAGGTAGACACTGGCCCAGGTAGACACTGGCCCAGGTAGACAATAACTCAGGTAGACGTTGGTCCAGGTAGATAATAAACCAGGTAGACACTGGCCCAGGTAGACACTGGCCCAGGTAGACAATAACCCAGGTAGACACTAGCCCAGGTAGACACTGACCCAGGTAGACACTTGCCCAGGTAGACACTGGCCAAGGTAGACAATAACCCAGGTAGACACTAGCCCAGGTAGACAATAACCCAGGTAGACACTTGCTCAGGTAGACACTGGTCCAGGTAGACAATAACCCAGGTAGACACTTGCTCAGGTAGACACTGGCCCAGGTAGACACTGGTCCAGGTAGACACTGACCCAGGTAGACACTGGTCCAGGTAGACACTGGCCGAGGTAGACACTGACCCAGGTAGACAATAACCCAGGTAGACAATAGCCCAGGTAGACAATAACCCAGGTAGACACTGGTCCAGGTAGACACTGGCCCAGGTAGACACTGGTCGAGGTAGACACTGACCCAGGTAGACAATAACCCAGGTAGACACTGACCCAGCTAGACACTGGCCCAGGTAGACACTGGCCCAGGTAGACACTGGCCCAGGTAGACAATAACCCAGGTAGACACTTGCTCAGGTAGACACTGGCCCAGGTAGACAATAACCCAGGTAGACACTGACCCAGGTAGACACTAACCCAGGTAGACACTGGCCCAGGTAAACACTGGCCCAGGTAGACAATAACCCAGGTAGACACTAGCCCAGGTAGACACTGATCCAGGTAGACACTAACCCAGGTAGACACTGGCCCAGGTAGACACTGACCCAGGTAAACACTGACCCAGGTAGACAATAACCCAGGTAGACACTGGCCCAGGTAGACACTAACCCAGGTAGACACTAGCCCAGGTAGACACTGGCCCAGGTAGACACTAACCCAGGTAGACACTAGCCCAGGTAGACACTGGCCCAGGTAGACACTGACCCAGGTAAACACTGGCCCAGGTAGACAATAACCCAGGTAGACACTGGCCCAGGTAGACACTGACCCAGGTAGACACTGGCCCAGGTAGACACTGGCCCAGGTAGACACTGGCCCAGGTAGACACTGGCCCAGGTACAAACTGGCCCAGGTAGACACTGACCCAGGTAGACACTTGCCCAGGTAGACACTGGCCCAGGTAGACACTGGCCCAGGTAAACACTGACCCAGGTAGACACTGACCCAGGTAGACACTGGCCCAGGTAGACACTGGCCCAGGTAGACACTGGCCCAGGTAGACACTGGCCCAGGTAGACACTTGCCCAAGTAGACACTGGCCCAGGTAGACACTGGCCCAGGTAGACACTGACCCAGGTAGACACTGGTCCAGGTAGACACTGGTCCAGGTAGACACTGGTCCAGGTAGACACTGGCCCAGGTAGACACTGGCCCAGGTAGACACTGACCCAAGTAGACACTGACCCAGGTAGACACTGAACCAGGTAGACACTGACCCAGGTAGACACTGGCTCAGGTAGACACTGGCCCAGGTAGACACTGGTCCAGGTAGACACTGGTCCAGGTAGACACTGGTCCAGGTAGACACTGGTCCAGGTAGACACTGGCCCAGGTAGACACTGGCCCAGGTAGACACTGGCCCAGGTAGACACTGGTCCAGGTAGACACTGACCCAGATAGACACTGGTCCAGGTAGACACTGGTCCAGGTAGACACTGGCCCAGGTAGACACTGGCCCAGGTAGACACTGACCCAGGTAGACACTGGCCCAGGTAGATACTGGTCCAGGTAGACACTGGCCCAGGTAGATACTGGTCCAGGTAGACGTTGGTCCAGGTAGACACTGACCCAGGTAGACACTGGCCCAGGTAGACACTGGTCCAGGTAGACACTGACCCAGGTAGACACTGACCCAGGTAGACACTGGCCCAGGTAGACACTGGCCCAGGTAGACAATAATCCAGGTAGACACTGGCCCAGGTAGACACTGACCCAGGTAGACACTGGCCCAGGTAGATACTGGTCCAGGTAGACGTTGGTCCAGGTAGACACTGACCCAGGTAGACACTGGCCCAGGTAGACACTGGTCCAGGTAGACACTGACCCAGGTAGACACTGACCCAGGTAGACACTGGCCCAGGTAGACACTGGTCCAGGTAGACACTGGGCCAGGTAGACACTGGTCCAGGTAGACACTGACCCAGGTAGACACTGACCCAGGTAGACACTGGCCCAGGTAGACACTGACCCAGGTAGACACTGGCCCAGGTAGACACTGGTCCAGGTAGACACTGGTCCAGGTAGACACTGGTCCAGGTAGACACTGGTCCAGGTAGACACTGGCCCAGGTAGACACTGGCCCAGGTAGACACTGGCCCAGGTAGACACTGACCCAGGTAGACACTGGCCCAGGTAGATACTGGTCCAGGTAGACGTTGGTCCAGGTAGACACTGACCCAGGTAGACACTGGCCCAGGTAGACACTGGTCCAGGTAGACACTGGGCCAGGTAGACACTGGTCCAGGTAGACACTGACCCAGGTAGACACTGACCCAGGTAGACACTGGCCCAGGTAGACACTGACCCAGGTAGACACTGGCCCAGGTAGATACTGGTCCAGGTAGACGTTGGTCCAGGTAGACAATAACCCAGGTAGACACTGGCCCAGGTAGACACTGGGACAGGTAGACAATAACCCAGGTAGACGTTGGTCCAGGTAGACACTGGTCCAGGTAGACAATAACCCAGGTAGACACTGGCCCAGGTAGACACTGGTCCAGGTAGACACTGGCCCAGGTAGACACTGGCCCAGGTAGACACTGGCCCAGGTAGACAATAAACCAGGTAGACACTGGCCCAGGTAGACACTGGCCCAAGTAGACACTGGCCCAGGTAGACACTGGCCCAGGTAGACACTGACCCAGGTAGACACTGGCCCAGGTAGACACAGACCCAGGTAGATACTGGTCCAGGTAGATACTGGTCCAGGTAGACGTTGGTCCAGGTAGACACTGGTCCAGGTAGACACTGGCCCAGGTAGACAATAAACCAGGTAGACACTGGCCCAGGTAGACACTGGCCCAAGTAGACACTGGCCCAGGTAGACACTGGCCCAGGTAGACACTGACCCAGGTAGACACTGGCCCAGGTAGACACAGACCCAGGTAGATACTGGTCCAGGTAGATACTGGTCCAGGTAGACGTTGGTCCAGGTAGACACTGGTCCAGGTAGACACTGGCCCAGGTAGACACTGGCCCAGGTAGACACTGACCCAGGTAGACACTGGGACAGGTAGACAATAACCCAGGTAGACACTGGTCCAGGTAGACACTGACCCAGGTAGACACTGACCCAGGTAGACACTGGCCCAGGTAGACACTGGTCCAGGTAGACACTGACCCAGGTAGACACTGGTCCAGGTAGACACTGACCCAGGTAGACACTAGCCCAGGTAGACAATAAACCAGGTAGACACTGACCCAGGTAGACACTGGCCCAGGTAGACACTGGCCCAGGTAGACACTGACCCAGGTAGACACTAACCCAGGTAGACAATAAACCAGGTAGACACTGACCCAGGTAGACACTGGCCCAGGTAGACACTGGCCCAGGTAGACACTGGGACAGGTAGACACTGGCCCAGGTAGGCACTAACCCAGGTAGACAATAATCCAGGTAGACACTGGCCCAGGTAGACACTGGTCCAGGTAGACACTGGTCCAGGTAGACACTGGCCCAGGTAGACACTGACCCAGGTAGACACTGACCCAGGTAGACACTGACCCAGGTAGACACTGACCCAGGTAGAAACTGGCCCAGGTAGACACTGACCCAGGTAGACACTGACCCAGGTAGACACTGACCCAGGTAGACACTGACCCAGGTAGAAACTGGCCCAGGTAGACACTGACCCAGGTAGACACTGGTCCAGGTAGACACTGACCCAGGTAGACACTGGTCCAGGTAGACAATAAACCAGGTAGACACTGACCCAGGTAGACACTAGCCCAGGTAGACAATAACCCAGGTAGACACTGGCCCAGGTAGACACTGACCCAGGTAGACACTGGCCCAGGTAGATACTGGTCCAGGTAGACGTTGGTCCAGGTAGACAATAACCCAGGTAGACACTGGCCCAGGTAGACACTGGGACAGGTAGACAATAACCCAGGTAGACGTTGGTCCAGGTAGACACTGGTCCAGGTAGACAATAACCCAGGTAGACACTGGCCCAGGTAGACACTGGCCCAGGTAGACACTGGCCCAGGTAGACACTGGCCCAGGTAGACACAGACCCAGGTAGATACTGGTCCAGGTAGATACTGGTCCAGGTAGACGTTGGTCCAGGTAGACAATAACCCAGGTAGACACTGGCCCAGGTAGACACTGGCCCAGGTAGACACTGGCCCAGGTAGACACTGGCCCAGGTAGAC
>NC_084594.1:1506288-1533788 GCF_033807715.1 Cololabis saira | reverse complement strand
TCTGTTTCCGTCGGCAGCTATGAATCTG
Organism: Cololabis saira; assembly: GCF_033807715.1. Classification (NCBI taxonomy): domain Eukaryota; kingdom Metazoa; phylum Chordata; class Actinopteri; order Beloniformes; family Belonidae; genus Cololabis; species Cololabis saira. The sequence continues at coordinate 1,533,760 of NC_084594.1, read as the reverse complement.
ATAATGTCAGCACTCAATACGGAGTCCCACAAGGGTCAATTCTAGGTCCTCTACTTTTCCATTTGTATATGTTACCACTTAGGTCCATCATTCGGCATCATAATATTCAATATCATTCTTGTCCTGATGACACACAATTATATGTATCTGTTACTGCCGATCATTCAGCACATTGCAGATATCAAGTATTGGATGGCAACAAACTTTTAACAGCTGAATGAGGATAAAACAGAGATTCTTTTAGTTGGTCCATGTTCTCTGAGGCAACATATTCTCCCTTTGTTAACTCCTCTGTCAGTAAAACCTTGTGAGCTTGTCAAAAACTTGGAATTTAATGGAATTATTATGAGCATGCCAAGTAGTGGAATGACCATATTGCAATCGTCCAGAATGGCTCAAAGGGCAATGTTGCTAGCATTTTGCTAACAAGCTAAAGTCGCAAAAGTCCCACGTCACACCAGCGGGTGTACAGCATGACCCCGCTCTGATGTGGAAAAAAAAAATCCCCAAAAAATAAAACACGCCCGAAAAAACGAGGAAAAACAGGAAGATGAAGGCGATATATTAGTATACAGAAAAGGTTTCCCTTTTCTTATTCTTATTATTCCGCACTCTTTTTTCGTCCGTTAATTCGGCCCGAACCGCAACGTGCACCCATGCATGGCATACATCGTTGGATGCGTCTCCATCATGCCTCGATGGACATTACTTTTCTCAGTAATAGGGGTTACCGTGGCAACGCTAGATGCCAAAAAGCAAAAATAAAAGGCGAAAATTCGGACACTTATTGCTCGGGCGAACTTTATCGTAGAGACATCGTTCAAACTTTCAAACACTCGGCCTGATTGGCACTAATGGACCGTGCAACCTCTTTATGCTAATTATTACAGTTTTTGCGATATTGACCGTTCATTGTTTTTTTAATTTCCATTTGACTTTGGACGCTTGTTGCTAGGCAACAGGTTATTGTAGAGACATCATACAAATGTTCCCCGACTCAGCACGCTGTGGACTTCAACATATTCAAATTTCATGAAGCTGGGATTTAAGGAAATTTTATGTCAAAGTCCATTTCAAATGGCCCCATTCATTCGGATGGAGTTTTTTACCATGATGAAAAAAAAAACTATCCGTTAACGTAGCCTGAACCGGAACATGCACCCATGCATGCACCCATGCGTCTCCATCGTGCCTCGATGGGCATTACTTTTCTCAGTCAAAAGCGTTACCGTGGGGACGCTAGACGCAACCATTACACAACCACTACACAACCTCTACACAACCACTACACAACCTCTACACAACCACTACACAACCTCTACACAACCTCTACACAACCACTACACAACCTCTACACAACCACTACACAACCACTACACAACCACTACACAACCTCTACACAACCTCTACACAACCACTACACAACCTCTACACAACCACTACACAACCTCTACACAACCTCTACACAACCACTACACAACCTCTACACAACCTCTACACAACCACTACACAACCTCTACACAACCACTACACAACCACTACACAACCGCTACTTTCCTTCCATCCTCTTGTCTGTTTCTGTTATTGTAACCCTGTCATTTTGTCTGTATTTGAACACATTGAGTCCATGCTCGTCGTGTGAAATGTGCTATATAAATAAATTTGCCTCTGCCTTGTGCCGGGTGAACATGTCCCTCGTCCGTCCCTGCAGGGGAAGACGGAGCGCTGCTACCAGCCCCCCTCGCGCTTCACGGGCCGCCGCTGGTACGGAGACCTGGACCACAGCTTCAACCGCTGGGGCTGCAAACGGGTCTGCACGTTCCCGTCCTGGGTCCAGAAGTGCTGCAAGAACCACTACGGCCGGGACTGCCAGGGTGGGGACCCGAACACTCGCCCGGCTCCCTGGTCTCTCAGAATGTATTAAAGTTTAGCCCCTTGAGATGTAACATCTCATCTTCAAGGGGGTCCCAAGAAAACACAACATTACAATCCATCACATTACAGTTTAGACCAGGGTTCGGCAACCCGCGGCTCTAGAGCCGCATGCGGCTCTTTAGCGCCGCCCTAGTGGCTGCTGGAGCGTTTTCAAAAATGTTTGACCTTTTTTATTACCTTTTTTTCCTTTTTTTTTTTCCTTTCAAAATTTCTTTTCTCTTTTTTACTCTTTTTTTGTTCTTTTTTTTCTTTTTTTTGTTCTTTTTTCTTTTTTTTCTTTTTTTTTCTCTTTTTTTTCTTCCTTTTTTCTTTCCTTTTTAATCTCGACATTTCTCGAATTTTTGACTTTTTTCTCGTCATTTTGACTTTTTTCGCGAGATTGTACTTCAACATTAATCTCGTCATTTCGACTTTTTTCTCAAAATTTTGACTATTTCCTCGACATTTCGACTTTTTTCCCGAAATCTTGACTTTTTTCTCGACATTTCAAGTTTTTTCTCAAGAATTTTTACATTTTTCTCGAAGTGCATAATGAAAAAATAAATCTCCCTCCCAGTTCTAACTAATATAGAAACATGCAGCATGTGTTGCCTTCATTCTAATTCTGATACAAGACTTTTCATTTTTTGCGGCTCCAGACATATTTGTTTTTTGTATTTTCGGTCCAATATGGCTCTAAAACATTTTGGGTTGCCGACCCCTGGTCTAGACATACATGACATAAAACAAACAACAATACATCACATTACGGTATACACAAATACAAATATTGTGCTTGATCTACTTAAAAAGTAAGTCAACTTTTTGCACGAGATTATTATGTAGATCAAGAAAGACTAGTCTTTGTATAAACCATTTTTTTTGTATGTAAATAATGGGTATCTGGAGTGTTTTGATGAACTGATCTGTCGGTCTGACGCCGCCCCCTCCATGTCCTCCCCAGTGTGTCCAGGCGGCGTTGAAGATCCCTGCGGTCGCCATGGCGACTGTGACGACGGCGTCCGAGGGTCGGGGTCCTGCAAGTGTCACAGAGGATTCCAGGGAACATCATGTGACTCGTGTGCCGGCGGTTACTACGGCGACAACTGCACATGTAGGTGCTACTTCACCGGCCAAAGATCTGGTTTCTCCTAAAAACAAAGCTGGTTACGTCGGGGGAGGGCGGGGTTTCCTCAGCAGGCGACTCACTTCCACCGCCCAAGTCCCCACCCAAGTCCCCACCCAAGTCCCCACCCAAGTCCCCACCCAAGTCCCCACCCAAGTCCCCACCCAAGTCCCCACTCAAGTCCCCACTCAAGTCCCCGCCCAAGTCACTGCCCGAGTCACTGACCAAGTCCCCACCCAAGTCCCCACCCAAGTCCCCACCCAAGTCCCCACTCAAGTCCCCACTCAAGTCCCCACCCAAGTCCCCACTCAAGTCCCCACTCAAGTCCCCGCCCAAGTCACTGCCCGAGTCACTGACCAAGTCCCCACCCAAGTCCCCACCCAAGTCCCCGCCCAAGTCACCGCCCAAGTCCCCACCCAAGTCACCGCCCAAGTCCCCGCCCAAGTCCCCGCCCAAGTCACCGCCCAAGTCCCCGCCCAAGTCACCGCCCAAGTCCCCGCCCAAGTCCCCACCCGAGTCACCGCCCGAGTCACCGCCCAAGTCCCCGCCCAAGTCACCGCCCAAGTCACCGCCGCGACGAGCTGCAAGAAGGGAAGTTAGAGAAAGAGAATAACGAAAGGATGTTGTGGGTTTCTGGATCCCAGATCAACATTCATAAATGCCGTCAAAAGTCGTAAATACAGTCAACATTCAGAAATACCGTCTACAGACTGGCAATGCTTTGAGACTGGTTCCCCTACGTAGTCTCCCTAGTTTCCCTAATCTCTCTAGTCTCTCTAGTCTCAATGTTAGACCTGGTTTTGTATGTGGGGAAAAGAGCAAACCGGTTCCTGTAAGGTTCCAACATAGAACCAGGTCTGAAGTGGATCTAGAACCAGCACCAGGTCTAGAACCAGCACCAGGTCTAGAACCAGCACCAGGTCTAGAACCAGCACCAGGTCTAGAACCAGCACCAGGTCCAAGTCAGTCTAAGACTAAGAGGCTGACGGTGCAGCAGGATGATGAATCTGGTCCAAATGTGTTGTTTTTTAATTAATCAGATTAAAGTCGTTAAAGCGAGGAGACATCGAGCCTCCACCTTCACCCTATGTCCGATCTGGCCTCTCTGTAACCCCTCAACACCTAAAACAACCGACCAGATTCAGCCGACCGTCTCCCCCCCCCGCCAGCCTGCCGGCTGTCTGTCGCCGTGGCAACGCTGGGCTCCCCCCGCGGCGCTGCTGCTGTCTGTCGCCGTGGCAACGCGACAGATGTGTGTGTGATTGGACCGTCGGCCGGCCGTCTCCGCTCAGCCGCTCCAGGGAGAAACAGCTGCAGGTGTTTCTGCTCAGAATACTCCCTGGTGTCGCCGGCCGGGGCCTCGCACGGCCTTCTGGGAGTTTTCCAGGTCAACAATCATAAATACCGTCAACATTCGTAAATACAGTCAACATTTGTAAATACAGTCAACATTCGTAAAAACAGTCAACATTCGTAAAAACATTCGTAAATACCGTCAACATTCGTAAAAACATTCGTAAATACCGTCAACATTCGTAAATACCCGTCAACATTCGTAAATACAGTCAACATTCGTAAAAACAGTCAACATTCGTAAAAACATTCGTAAATACCCGTCAACATTCGTAAATACAGTCAACATTCGTAAAAACATTCGTAAATACCCGTCAACATTCGTAAATACAGTCAACATTCGTAAAAACATTCGTAAATACCGTCAACATTCGTAAAAACATTCGTAAATACCGTCAACATTCGTAAAAACATTCGTAAATACCGTCAACATTCGTAAAAACATTCGTAAATACAGTCAACATTCGTAACAACATTCGTAAATACCGTCCACATTCGGCTGAGTAGGTACTAGTGGAAAAGAACCATTAGATCTAGTGCAGCAGGTGAAAGCAGAACTTCAAACATCAGGCACGTGCTGTCACATCTGTACCGGCGTAGCGCTAGTGTGGGGCCGGCGTAGCACTAGCGTGGCGCTAGTGTGGCGCCGGCATAGCGCTAGCGTGGCTGATGGCGCCGCTCATTTTCCTGACGGCGGCTAACGTGTTTCTGTGTCTCAGCCTGCAGCTGCACCTTCACGGGACACTGCGACGACGGCATGGACGGTTCGGGACACTGCACCTGCAACAGCGGCTGGACCGGCGACCGCTGCCAGGACAAGATTGGTGAGTTCCCCCTGGACCGGGTCATTCACGTTCGTAAACAGTGTTGGGGTAGTTACTCAAAAAAAGTAATCCATTACATATTACTAGTTACTTTTTTAAAAAGTAATCCCTTACACTACTTAGTTACTGGTTGCTGAAAGTAACTAGTTACATTACTAGTTACATTACTTTTGGATTACTCCGCAATATCACCTGAGCTGCTCCATAACTCGATTGCCAATGAACAACATGTACAGGACTGTCTCAGAAAATTAGAATATTGTGATTTTCTGTAATGCAATTACAAAAACTAAAATGTCATACATTCTGGATTCATTACAAATCAACTGAAATATTGCAAGCCTTTTATTATTTTAATATTGTTGATCATGCATGCATCATACAGCTTAAGAAAACTCAAATATCCTATCTCAAAAAATTAGAATATTCTGGGAATCTTAATCTTAAACTGAAAGCCATAATCAGCAATATTAAAATAATAAAAGGCTTGCAATATTTCAGTTGATTTGTAATGAATCCAGAATGTATGACATTTTTGTTTTTTTTAATTGCATAACAGAAAATAAAGAACTTTATCACAATATTCTAATTTTCTGAGACAGTCCTGTAGTTGGAACTTTATTACTGCAGTGCCCAGATCAGCACCAGAAGTCCCGTAAAATCCCGTAAAATCCCGTAAGATCACGTTAGAGGCTGATTTATGGTTCTGCGTTACACCAACGTAGAAATTACGGCGTAGGGTACGGGGCGACGCGCACCGTACGGTGTGTGTCGCCGCATACCCTACGCCGTAGACACTGCGTCGATTTAACGCGGAATCATAAATCAGCCTCAAATCAGACCAGTGTTGCAACGCGTGAAGACGCATGAAAGGCAAGTTTGATTTTCTTTTCTGTTCTCCCGTTCTACATGTAGCTGAAAAGCTTAAAGTAACTAAAGTAACGTATTTTTTCTTGTCTTAGAGTAACTATAACGGGATTACCCAAATTACAACTGTAACGCGTTACATTACTGCGTTACTGGCGAATGTAATCTCGTTACAGTAACGCGTTACTTTGTAACGCGTTACACCCAACACTGTTCGTAAATACTGTCAACATTCATTAATACCGTCAACATTCGTAAATACAGTCAACATTCTTAAATACAGTCAACATTCGTAAATACCGTCAACATTCGTTAATACCGTCAACATTCGTTAATACCGTCAACATTCGTTAATACAGTCAACATTCGTTAATACAGTCAACATTCGTAAAAACATTCGTAAATACAGTCAACATTCGTAAATACCGTCAACATTCGTAAATACAGTCAACATTCGTTAATACAGTCAACATTCGTTAATACAGTCAACATTCGTAAATACAGTCAACATTCGTTAATACCGTCAACATTTGTAAATACCGTCAACATTCGTAAATACAGTCAACATTCGTAAATACAGTCAACATTCGTAAATACAGTCAACATTCGTAAATACAGTCAACATTCGTAAATACCGTCAACATTCGTTAATACAGTCAACATTCGTTAATACAGTCAACATTCGTAAATACAGTCAACATTCGTTAATACCGTCAACATTCGTTAATACCGTCAACATTCGTTAATACCGTCAACATTCGTTAATACAGTCAACATTCGTAAATACCGTCAACATTCTTAAATACAGTCAACATTCGTAAATACCGTCAACATTCGTTAATACAGTCAACATTCTTAAATACTGTCAACATTCATTAATACTGTCAACATTCGTTAATACCGTCAACATTCTTAAATACTGTCAACATTCTTAAATACTGTCAACATTCATTAATACTGTCAACATTCGTTAATACCGTCAACATTCTTAAATACCGTCAACATTCGTAAATACCGTCAACATTCGTAAATACCGTCAACATTCTTAAATACCGTCAACATTCGTAAATACTGTCAACATTCGTTAATACCGTCAACATTCTTAAATACCGTCAACATTCTTAAATACCGTCAACATTCTTAAATACCGTCAACATTCTTAAATACCGTCAACATTCGTAAATACTGTCAACATTCGTTAATACCGTCAACATTCTTAAATACCGTCAACATTCTTAAATACCGTCAACATTCGTAAATACTGTCAACATTCGTTAATACCGTCAACATTCTTAAATACTGTCAACATTCTTAAATACTGTCAACATTCATTAATACCGTCAACATTCGTAAATACCGTCAACATTCTTAAATACCGTCAACATTCTTAAATACCGTCAACATTCTTAAATACCGTCAACATTCTTAAATACCGTCAACATTCGTTAATACCGTCAACATTCGTAAATACCGTCAACATTCGTTAATACAGTCAACATTCTTAAATACCGTCAACATTCTTAAATACCGTCAACATTCTTAAATACCGTCAACATTCTTAAATACCGTCAACATTCGTAAATACAGTCAACATTCGTTAATACCGTCAACATTCGTAAATACCGTCAACATTCGTTAATACCGTCAACATTCTTAAATACTGTCAACATTCTTAAATAACGTCAACATTCTTAAATACCGTCAACATTCGTTAATACCGTCAACATTCGTTAATACCGTCAACATTCGTTAATACCGTCAACATTCGTAAATACAGTCAACATTCGTTAATACTGTCAACATTCGTAAATACAGTCAACATTCGTTAATACCGTCAACATTCGTAAATACCGTCAACATTCGTTAATACCGTCAACATTCGTAAATACAGTCAACATTCGTTAATACTGTCAACATTCGTAAATACCGTCAACATTCGTAAATACCGTCAACATTCGTAAATACCGTCAACATTCGTTAATACTGTCAACATTCGTAAATACCGTCAACATTCGTAAATACCGTCAACATTCGTAAATACCGTCAACATTCATTAATACCGTCAACATTCGTTAATACCGTCAACATTCGTTAATACCGTCAACATTCGTTAATACAGTCAACATTCGTTAATACAGTCAACATTCGTTAATACCGTCAACATTCGTTAATACCGTCAACATTCGTAAATACCGTCAACATTCGTAAATACCGTCAACATTCGTTAATACCGTCAACATTCGTTAATACCGTCAACATTCTTAAATACAGTCAACATTCGTAAATACAGTCAACATTCGTAAAAACATTCGTAAATACAGTCAACATTCGTTAATACCGTCAACATTCGTAAATACAGTCAACATTCGTAAATACAGTCAACATTCGTTAATACAGTCAACATTCGTTAATACAGTCAACATTCGTTAATACCGTCAACATTCGTTAATACCGTCAACATTCGTAAAAACATTCGTAAATACAGTCAACATTCGTAAAAACATTCGTAAATACCGTCAACATTCGTTAATACAGTCAACATTCGTTAATACAGTCAACATTCGTTAATACCGTCAACATTCGTAAATACAGTCAACATTCGTAAAAACATTCGTAAATACCGTCAACATTCGTTAATACAGTCAACATTCGTTAATACCGTCAACATTCGTAAATACTGTCAACATTCTTAAATACAGTCAACATTCGTAAATACAGTCAACATTCGTAAATACCGTCAACATTCTTAAATACCGTCAACATTCGTAAATACAGTCAACATTCGTAAAAACATTCGTAAATACAGTCAACATTCGTAAATACCGTCAACATTCGTAAATACCGTCAACATTCGTAAAAACATTCGTTAATACAGTCAACATTCGTTAATACCGTCAACATTCTTAAATACAGTCAACATTCGTAAAAACATTCGTAAATACAGTCAACATTCGTTAATACAGTCAACATTCGTTAATACAGTCAACATTCGTAAATACAGTCAACATTCGTAAATACAGTCAACATTCGTAAAAACATTCGTAAATACCGTCAACATTCGTTAATACCGTCAACATTCGTTAATACAGTCAACATTCGTTAATACAGTCAACATTCGTAAATACAGTCAACATTCGTTAATACAGTCAACATTCGTTAATACAGTCAACATTCGTTAATACCGTCAACATTCGTTAATACCGTCAACATTCGTAAAAACATTCGTAAATACAGTCAACATTCGTAAAAACATTCGTAAATACCGTCAACATTCGTTAATACAGTCAACATTCGTTAATACAGTCAACATTCGTTAATACCGTCAACATTCGTAAATACAGTCAACATTCGTAAAAACATTCGTAAATACCGTCAACATTCGTTAATACAGTCAACATTCGTTAATACCGTCAACATTCGTAAATACTGTCAACATTCTTAAATACAGTCAACATTCGTAAATACAGTCAACATTCGTAAATACCGTCAACATTCTTAAATACCGTCAACATTCGTAAATACAGTCAACATTCGTAAAAACATTCGTAAATACAGTCAACATTCGTAAATACCGTCAACATTCGTAAATACCGTCAACATTCGTAAAAACATTCGTTAATACAGTCAACATTCGTTAATACCGTCAACATTCTTAAATACAGTCAACATTCGTAAAAACATTCGTAAATACAGTCAACATTCGTTAATACAGTCAACATTCGTTAATACAGTCAACATTCGTAAATACAGTCAACATTCGTAAATACAGTCAACATTCGTAAAAACATTCGTAAATACAGTCAACATTCGTTAATACCGTCAACATTCGTAAATACAGTCAACATTCGTAAATACCGTCAACATTCGTAAATACAGTCAACATTCGTTAATACCGTCAACATTCTTAAATACCGTCAACATTCGTTAATACAGTCAACATTCGTAAATACAGTCAACATTCGTAAATACCGTCAACATTCGTAAATACAGTCAACATTCGTAAAAACATTCGTAAATACAGTCAACATTTGTAAATACAGTCAACATTCTTAAATACAGTCAACATTTGTAAATACTGTCAACATTCGTAAATACAGTCAACATTTGTAAATACTGTCAAAATTCGTATTTCTGCCAAGATTTGTAAATACTGTCAAAAATCGTAAATACTGTCAACATACACTGAGGGGGGCGGACCGCAGATTCAGATTCAGATTCAGAAAAACTTTATTTATCCCAGAGGGGCAATTTCAAGGCAACTGAGCAGCAAGACGTTGAAGTATAAAATAGAATAATAAAATAAAATAAAATAAAATGAACAGATAAGTGGGACGTGTCTCATATGTACAAGAAATGTGCAAAAAATGTACCAAAAGTATATAAATATAAGAATGTCAGAAAAAAAATGTACATTAGAGTGATTGTGGTGTAAATAAAATATACAGTGTAAAGTGGCAATGTAAAGTAACGTGTCGACAGTGTAATAGGAGTATGGAGGGGGGGTCTGTGGATGTGGGGGATGTGTTTAGCAGCTGGAATTAAAAAGCAGGGTAGCTTTGGGGACAAAAGTGTCTCTCCTCCACTCAGTCCTGCAGGCGACGCAGCGCAGGCGCCTCCTGGAGGGGAGACACTGGAATGCAGGATGGAGTATGTGGGAGGGGTCCTTCATGATTTTGGCTGCCAGACTGAGGGCCTGCTGGTTGAAAACCACAGACAGAGTTCTGAACGGCAGGCAGGTGGAAGCAGCAACGGGATGACCGGGGGGGAGGGGGGGTGGGGCTAGGCCAGCAGGCCAGAACGCAGCTCCTGAAGCTCCGGCCTGCAAACACAAAAGAGAAAAAAAGGGGGGCCAGCGCAAGAAACTACAGGAACGATGGACAAAAATGATAGCTATGAGATATTTATAATAAATAAAAATGGAAAAGGAGAAAAGAGGAAGGGAAGAGGAGAGGAGAAGAAGGGTGATATCCTCCAGTATTGCAGGTAACTTATACCCGGCAGTCGTGCGACGAGAAACGTTCCGCACTGTTTGGAGTGCAAAAGTAAATGCGATTAAATGCTTTATTTTCCTTTTTTCGTTGCATTATTTTTCTGTAATTAATTCATCGCAATTAACGCAATAAAGGCCCAGCCCTAATAAATAAATAAAACTGGAGCCCTGTGGGACTCCTCGTCACAAAGCGGACATCTCACATATAATATTGTTAATAAACTCTCTCTGTGAGGCAAAAACAAAAATAATTATTAATAATTACTTTAATTGAAATTTGAATTGGATCAGGAACTACTGTTTAAATAATGGTTGACCAGTTGTAGTTTTTTGTTCCTCTGGTCAAATTAAAGATAACCAAGGTTGACCAAAAGTACTTTACAGGCAAAAATCTAACAACCTAACTAGTGTCAATCAAAATGATTGCCCCCCCCCCCCCTAACTGTGTCCAGGCTCGGTCCCGGAGCGGTGCCGGTGGTGCCACCCTCAGGCCGACTGCACGGACCTGGGCTGCCAGTGTAAACCTGGTTACCAGGGCAACGGGACCTTCTGCAGTGCAGAGCCACGTGAGTGCACCCCGCCCCCCATGTGACCCCCATGTGACCCCCATGTGACCCCCCCAACAGGGTTATAATAGTTTTGAATTTTTCATTTTAGTTTAGTTTTATTTCATTTTGACTTTTTCTCCTTCAATTCAGTTAGTTTTAATTTGTTTTTAGTGTGGGTTTGCTAGTTTTTATTAGTTTTTATATTTTCAAAAATGCTTAGTTTTAGTTTAGTTTTTATTAGTTGTAGTTTTGACGTCACGGACCGTGAGGCGTTCAGGTGCCGTAGCTGCCAGTTGGAGATAAACGGCCAGAGCAGAATAAATTGATCAAACCAAGATGCGATTATTGACAGGGACGAAAACAGAGGAAATTATCTATAATTTCAGTTTGTTTTAGTTAGTTTTCTAAACACGCAATATAGTTTCAGTTAGTTATCGTTTTTGTCTTTTAATTTTCGTTTTTATTTAGTTCAGTTAACGAAATAGTTTTTTCAATTTTAGTTTTCGTTATTTCGTTTGTTTTCGTGAATGATAATAACTCGTAAAAACATGTGCCCCCCCCCCCATGTGACCAATTTTCTTCTCTTTGTTCATTTTCTTTGTTTTGTTCCTTCGTTTCGTTTTCTTCTTATTAGTATCTTTTTGTTTCTGAAGTTCTGCCTTTTGTTTGAAAGGAAAGGCAAAATAAGCCATGAGGCTTCAGCCCAAACCTTTTTGGTCAAAAAGAAAAAAAAAAAAAAAAAAAAAAAGGAAATGTGTACATATATATAAAATATATATATATATATATATATATATATATATATATATATATATATATATATATATATATTTATACCTGTGTGTATACATATACAGTGTGCATATGCAAAATAAACTAAACTAAACTAAAAACCTGACCATGTGCCCCCCCCCCCGTGCCCCCCCCCCCAGTGCCGGACCTCTGCTCCGACTACAACGGCGGCTGCCACCTGAACGCCGCCTGCAACCAGACGGGGCTGACGGTCAACTGCACCTGCCTCGCCGGTTACCACGGAGACGGCGTGTCCTGCCAGCCCATCGACAGGTGGGGGGGGGCGACCTCCGACCTCCGACCTCTCTGTTCCCAGGCCTGTATTGATCACTGATCGGGGGGGGGATGTTGCAGGTGTGTGGAGGAGGAGAACGGCGGCTGCAGCGAGTTCGCCTCCTGCAGGTTCTCCGGACCGGTGAGTGGGGGGGGGGGTCACCTGATCTCCGGTTGTTTGTCACCTGATCTCCGGTTGTTATTCACCTGATCTCCGGTTGTTATTCACCTGATCTCCAGTTGTTTTTTCACCTGATCTCCGGTTGTTTTTTCACCTGATCTCCGGTCGTCTGTCACCTGATCTCCGGTTGTTTGTCACCTGATCTCCGGTTGTTTGTCACCTGATCTCCGGTTGTTTTTCACCTGATCGCCGGTTGTTTGTCACCTGATCTCCGGTTGTTTGTCACCTGATCTCCGGTTGTTTTTCACCTGATCGCCGGTTGTTTGTCACCTGATCTCTGGTTGTTTGTCACCTGATCTACGGTTGTATGTCACCTGATCTCCGGTTGTTTTTTCACCTGATCTCCGGTTGTTTGTCACCTGATCGCCGGTTGTTTGTCACCTGATCTCCGGTTGTTTGTCACCTGATCTCCGGTTGTTTGTCACCTGATCTCCGGTTGTTTGTCACCTGATCTCCGGTTGTTTTTTCACCTGATCTCCGGTTGTTTTTTCACCTGATCTCCGGTTGTTTGTCACCTGATCTCCGGTTGTTTTTTCACCTGATCGCCGGTTGTTTGTCACCTGATCTCCGGTTGTTTGTCACCTGATCTCCGGTTGTTTTTTCACCTGATCTCCGGTTGTTTTTTCACCTGATCTCCGGTTGTTTTTTCACCTGATCTCCGGTTGTTTTTTCACCTGATCTCCGGTTGTTTTTTCACCTGATCTCCGGTTGTTTGTCACCTGATCTCCGGTTGTTATTCACCTGATCTCCGGTTGTTTTGTCACCTGATCTCCGGTTGCTCCCTCAGAACCAGCGCGAGTGCCAGTGCCTGCCGGGGTTTGTGGGTAACGGAGTCCAGTGCCTGGAGAAGCTGCTTCCTCCAGTGGACCAATGTCTGCAGGAGAACGGAGGCTGTGACCCGGTGGCGTCCTGCCGGGACCTGCATTACCATGGTAACGAGTCCTGCATTACCACGGTAACGAGTCCTGCATTACCACGGTAACCTAGTCCTGCATTACCACGGTAACGAGTCCTGCATTACCACGGTAACGAGTCCTGCATTACCACGGTAACGAGTCCTGCATTACCACGGTAACGAGTCCTGCATTACCACGGTAACCTAGTCCTGCATTACCACGGTAACGAGTCCTGCATTACCACGGTAACCTAGTCCTGCATTACCACGGTAACGAGTCCTGTATTACCACGGTAACCTAGTCCTGCATTACCACGGTAACCTAGTCCTGTATTACCACGGTAACCTAGTCCTGCATTACCACGGTAACCTAGTCCTGCATTACCACGGTAACCTAGTCCTGCATTACCACGGTAACCTAGTCCTGTATTACCACGGTAACCTAGTCCTGTATTACCACGGTAACCTAGTCCTGTATTACCACGGTAACGAGTCCTGCATTACCACGGTAACCACGGTAACCTAGTCCTGTATTACCACGGTAACCACGGTAACCTAGTCCTGCATTACCACGGTAACCTAGTCCTGTATTACCACGGTAACCTAGTCCTGCATTACCACGGTAACCACGGTAACCTAGTCCTGTATTACCACGGTAACCACGGTAACCTAGTCCTGTATTACCACGGTAACCTAGTCCTGTATTACCACGGTAACCACGGTAACCTAGTCCTGTATTACCACGGTAACCTAGTCCTGCATTACCACGGTAACCTAGTCCTGTATTACCACGGTAACCCAGTCCTGCATTACCACGGTAACGAGTCCTGCATTACCACGGTAACCTAGTCCTGCATTACCACGGTAACCTAGTCCTGTATTACCACGGTAACCTAGTCCTGTATTACCACGGTAACCTAGTCCTGCATTTCCACGGTAACGAGTCCTGTATTACCACGGTAACCTAGTCCTGCATTACCACGGTAACGAGTCCTGTATTACCACGGTAACCTAGTCCTGTATTACCACGGTAACCTAGTCCTGCATTACCACGGTAACCACGGTAACCTAGTCCTGCATTACCACGGTAACCACGGTAACCTAGTCCTGTATTACCACGGTAACGAGTCCTGCATTACCACGGTAACCTAGTCCTGCATTACCACGGTAACCCAGTCCTGCATTACCACGGTAACCTAGTCCTGTATTACCACGGTAACCTAGTCCTGTATTACCACGGTAACCTAGTCCTGCATTACCACGGTAACCTAGTCCTGTATTACCACGGTAACCTAGTCCTGTATTACCACGGTAACCTAGTCCTGTATTACCACGGTAACCTAGTCCTGCATTACCACGGTAACCTAGTCCTGCATTACCACGGTAACCTAGTCCTGCATTACCACGGTAACCTAGTCCTGTATTACCACGGTAACCTAGTCCTGTATTACCACGGTAACCTAGTCCTGCATTACCACGGTAACCACGGTAACGAGTCCTGCATTACCACGGTAACCTAGTCCTGTATTACCACGGTAACCTAGTCCTGCATTACCACGGTAACCTAGTCCTGCATTACCACGGTAACCACGGTAACGAGTCCTGCATTACCACGGTAACCTAGTCCTGTATTACCACGGTAACCACGGTAACCTAGTCCTGTATTACCACGGTAACCCAGTCCTGTATTACCACGGTAACCTAGTCCTGCATTACCACGGTAACCTAGTCCTGCATTACCACGGTAACCTAGTCCTGTATTACCACGGTAACCTAGTCCTGTATTACCACGGTAACCTAGTCCTGCATTACCACGGTAACCTAGACCTGTATTACCACGGTAACCACGGTAACCTAGTCCTGCATTACCACGGTAACCTAGTCCTGCATTACCACGGTAACCTAGACCTGTATTACCACGGTAACCTAGTCCTGTATTACCACGGTAACCACGGTAACCTAGTCCTGCATTACCACGGTAACCTAGTCCTGTATTACCACGGTAACCTAGTCCTGCATTACCACGGTAACCTAGTCCTGTATTACCACGGTAACCACGGTAACCTAGTCCTGCATTACCACGGTAACCTAGTCCTGCATTACCACGGTAACCTAGTCCTGCATTACCACGGTAACCTAGTCCTGTATTACCACGGTAACCTAGTCCTGTATTACCACGGTAACCACGGTAACCTAGTCCTGTATTACCACGGTAACCTAGTCCTGTATTACCACGGTAACCTAGTCCTGTATTACCACGGTAACCTAGTCCTGTATTACCACGGTAACCTAGTCCTGCATTACCACGGTAACCTAGTCCTGCATTACCACGGTAACCTAGTCCTGTATTACCACGGTAACCTAGTCCTGTATTACCACGGTAACCACGGTAACCGGGCCCAGCCCTGTAGAAAATCAAATTTCATAATTTTTAGTGGCAGAAATCCTACCCTAAGGATTCATGCAACATTAATATTGAGTCTGTTAGTATGCCTCAGGTACAACTACAAGATTCCTGGGTATTATTGTTGACTTACTTTAAATTAAATTCAGAGATTCATTCTTATTCAACTGGACAATCCTCAGATCTTCATCCTCCTAAATTTCTCACTTGCTCGGTTTTCCATGAGATTTAGGGACTAAATTGTAGAATGATTTTTCCCACCTGGCAAAGACTCTTCCTCTCTGAAATATTACATTATATTTCCTTGTTCTTTTTGTTTCTTTGTTTTTTTTGGGTTTCACTCATAGTGACATGTAACTTCTTATTTGCTCAGGAGTCAATATAAGTAATATAAGTTGTATAAACAATATAACAACAAAAACAATATCCCATGCACACTCACACACAATTATTTTTTGTCTTTATTCTTTATTATTTATATATTGCATTATTAGTTTGCTTTCACTTTTGTGTAGTTTTACTTTCTGTTTTTTGTATGTTAATCTTGACATGAAATGTTAATAACTTCGGTGGAGGCTTCAAATAAGCCCATTGGGTTTTTTGCCTCTTCCTGCACCTACAGTGTTTATCATTGATATTTCCTGTATATTTAAAAAACAAACTGTGGAAAACAATAAACTAAACTAAACTAGAACCACCGGTCCAGGTCCTGGTGTAGGTAGAAAAAAGTCGAAATGTCGAGAGTAATGTTGAAGGACCGGTTCTACCGAGGCCCCCCCAGTACCTGTTCCTGACCCGGTTCTGTTCCTGACCCGGTTCTGTTCCTGCAGCGAACACGGCCGGGGTTTTCCACCTGTCCAGTCCGGAGGGAAAGTACCGTCTGAACTTCACCGAGGCGGACCGGGCCTGCCGGGCCGACGGAGCCGAGCTGGCAACGTTCAAGCAGCTGGGGGACGCGCAGCAGGTGAGACCCCGCCTTTAGCCCCGCCCCCTCAGCAGGTGATACCCCGCCTACTCAGGTAGCCCCGCCCCTAAACTAACACCGCTCTAGCCCCGCCCCCTCAGCAGGTGAGACCCCGCCTCCTCAGGTAGCCCCGCCCCTTAAACTAACCCCGCCCCCTTTAAACTAGCCCCGCCTCCTTTAAACTAGCCCCGCCCCTTAAACTAACCCCGCCCCTTTAAACTAACCCCGCCCCTTAAACTAACCCCGCCCCCTTTAAACTAGCCCCACCCCCTTTAAACTAACCCCGCCCCTTAAACTAACCCCGCCCCCTTTAAACTAGCCCCACCCCCTTTAAACTAGCCCCGCCCCTTTAAACTAGCCCCGCCCCCTCAGCAGGTGAGATCCCGCCTCCTCAGGTAGCCCCGCCCCTAAACTAACACCGCTCTAGCCCCGCCCCCTCAGCAGGTAAAACTAACCCCGCCCCTAACCCGGCAGCAGTGCATGCTGGGATGTGACAGCAGCAGTGCATGCTGGGATGTGACAGCAGCAGTGCATGCTGGGAGCTGACCTCTCTCCCCTGCAGCTGGGGGTGCACCTGTGCGTGGCCGGCTGGATGGCGGGGGGTCAGGTGGGCTACCCCACCCGCTTCCCCTCCCTCCGGTGTGGAGACAACCACGTGGGCCTGGTGACGTACAAGGAGCCGGTGGAGCGGAGCAGCCGCTACGACGCCTGGTGCTACCGGCTACGAGGTAGGGGCACCTGCACCCGCACCTGCACCTGCATCTGCACCTGTCACTCACACCTGTCACACACACCTCGTGGAGCGGAGCAGCCGCTACGACGCCTGGTGCTACCGGCTCAGATGTACCTGCAACCGCACCTGCACCTTTCACTCACACCTGCCGAGGAGACCAGGACCTTCTAGACCCGACTAACCTCTGCTGGTGTTTCAGACGTGTCCTGCTCGTGTCCCGACGGCTTCGTCGGAGACGGAGATTTCTGCAACAGCGTCCTGACCAGCGTCCTGGCCCGGAACAGCAACTTCTCCATCTTCTACAAGGTGAGTGACGCAGGGTACCAGGACCACGGCCAGAACCAGGACCAGAACCAGCTACCAACACCACAGCTACATATCTGTCTGAGGTGGTCCTGGTTCTGGTTCTGATTCCTTCCTCTGCTCCCTCATAGGAATCCATAGGTCTTTGGTTGCCATGGTAACAAGCCCCACATGAATGAATTAAGTCATTTTGACGTTAATTTTCTGTGAACCTTCCTGAGATTTTAATATGTCGTACTCGGCAGCGGGGCGAGTCGTGGAACATTTGAACGATGTCTCTACGATAACCTGTTGCCTAGCAACAAGTATCCAAAGTCAAATTGACTTTTTTTTTTTAATTGAAAGTTTAATATCCCCCCCCAGAGACCAGCTAGCGCGAGCGTTAGCATGCTACCGCGAGCATTATCGTGCTACCGCGAGCATTATCGTGCTAGCGCGAGCGTTAGCGTGCTACCGCGAGCGTTAGCGTGCTCCTGCGAGCATTATCGTGCTACCGCGAGCATTATCGTGCTACCGCGAGCATTATCGTGCTAGCGCGAGCGTTAGCATGCTACCGCGAGCATTATTGTGCTAGCGCGAGCGTTATCGTGCTACCGCGAGCATTATCGTGCTAGCGCAAGCGTTAGCATGCTACCGCGAGCATTATCGTGCTACCGCGAGCATTATCGTGCTAGCGCGAGCGTTAGCATGCTACCACGAGCATTATCGTGCTAGCGCGAGTGTTAGCATGCTACCGCGAGCATTATCGTGCTAGCGCGAGCGTTATCGTGCTACCGCGAGCATTATCGTGCTAGCGTGAGCATTAGCATGCTACCACGAGCATTATCGTGCTAGCGCGAGCGTTATCGTGCTAGCGCGAGCGTTATTGTGCTAGCGTGAGCGTTATCCTGCTAACGTGAGCGTTAGCATGCTATCGTGAGCGTTAGAATGCTAGCACGAGCGTTACCATGCTACCGCGAGCGTTATCGTGCTAGCGCGAGCGTTAGCATGCTAGCGCGAGCATTATTGTGCTAGCGCGAGCGTTATCGTGCTAGCGCGAGCGTTAGCATGCTACCGCGAGCATTATTGTGCTAGCGCGAGCATTAGCATGCTAGCATTAGCGTTATCGTGCTAGAATGAGCGTTATTGTGCTAGCGCGAGCGTTAGCATGCTAGCGTTAGCGTTATCGTGCTAGCATGAGCGTTATCGTGCTAGCGCGAGCGTTAGCATGCTAGCTTTAGCGTTATCGTGCTAGCATGAGCGTTATCGTGCTAGCGCGAGCGTTAGCATGCTAGCTTTAGCGTTATTGTGCTAGCATGAGCGTTAGCATGCTAGCGCAAGCGTTAGCTCACCAGTTGACCTGATGAGTCATCGTAACCGCGGGTCACATGATCTCAGCAGACTGGAGACCTGGTCCAGGACTCCTGGACCTCCTGGAGACCTGGGATTGACATGTGTCCATCACCCCCCCCCCTAACTGAATGATTGACATGTCCCCCCCCCCCCGTGTCCTGCAGCTGCTGCTGGACTACAGCCTCTCGTCTCCGGAGGGACGGACTCTGGTGGACGTTCTGTCCCACAGGAAGTCTGAGGTCACGCTGTTCGTCCCCCACAACGCCGGGTTCTCCCGGAACCAGGTACGGAGCCGGCCCCGCCCCCCTAACCCCCTAACCCTGCCCCCCCCCAACAATCCTATACCTGACCCCCCCCCCCCCCTAACCCTGACCCCCCCCCCTAACCCTGCCCCCCCCCAACAATCCTATACCTGACCCCCCCCTAACCCCCTAACCCTGCCCCCCCCCTAACAATCCTATACCTGACCCCCCTAACCCTGACCCCCCCCCCAACCCTGACCCCCCCAACCCCCCCTAACCCTCTAACCTCTAACCAACCCCCTAGTGCTCTGCAGGGGTTTTGCACCGCGGCGAAATGGAGTGACGGAGAAGTCCGAAGAGTTCACAACGGCGTCACGGCAACGGCGTAGGCACGGTGTTGGTTTAACGCAGAACCTTCAATCAGGCTGAACCCTCTAACCCCCTGATGTCCCATCTAATTTCTCTGAAAGGAACATTACACTTTTAAATGTATATGGAATAAAATACTTCATCATGAAGCGTGTTTCAGGTTGTTCTAACTGCTAAAGTTCTGGTCCGGTTCTGTTCCTGCAGACCCTGTCGGGGCGGGACCTGGAGTACCACGTCTCGGCCAATCACAGCTGGCCCTTCAGGGAGCTCCGCCCCCAAACACTCATCTCCTCCAGGCTCGGGTTCAACCTGACGGTCTCCCACGGCAACAACCAGGTGGGTGAACGGTAGAGATAGAGCCGGGGCCGGGGGGACCGGGGGGCCGGGACTGGGACAGAGCCGCCTCCTTACCGGCGTCCAGCTCCTCCCGATGTGATTGACGGGTCTGTTGCCCGGTAACCAGAGCTGGTAGTAACGAGTTACATTTACTCTGTTACATTTACTTGAGTAAGTTTTGGGAAATGTTGTACTTTTAGGAGTAGTTTTGAATCACTATACTTTTTACTTTTACTTGAGTAGATTTGTGAAGAAGAAACTGTTCCTCTTCCTCCGCTACATTAGGCTACGTTGAGCTGTTACTTTTCTTTTATCCCTTTTATCCACGTACGTGTCAATCTCATGACATCACTGGGTGATTCTTTGGGAAAAATGTTTGTTTTTGCATGTTTTGTCACATTTACACAGACTCAAACACACACAGAGTTTCTATGAGTTCATGTTTGTTCTAGTTCTGCTGGTTAAAAAAGAAAAGTACAAAGGCTGGAAATGTTGTGCTACTTGTGCTTAAT
This sequence comes from Cololabis saira, assembly GCF_033807715.1. Lineage (NCBI taxonomy): Eukaryota > Metazoa > Chordata > Actinopteri > Beloniformes > Belonidae > Cololabis > Cololabis saira. The sequence goes on along the minus strand of NC_084594.1, from coordinate 1,512,802 downwards.
TTATTTATTTATTGTTATTTTATTATTTAAGTACTTTAATTTACTTTAAGATTATTTTAATTTAAGCACATTTTTTTATATTAATTTTAATTAATTTTATTATTTTATTGATTTAATTTGCCTGAAGATGATTATTTTGTACTTTTGTCTGTTTGAATGGTTGTGTTAAAAAAATAAATCAGACGTTACTCAACAGTTACTCAGTACTTGAGTACTTTTTTACTTTTACTCAAGTAATTATTTGGATGAATACTTTTTACTTCTACTTGAGTCATATTATTCTGAAGTAACAGTACTTTTACTTGGGTACAATTTTTGGCTACTCTACCAGCTCTGGTGACGGGTCTGTTACCCGGTAACCGATGTGATTGACAGGTCTGTTACCCGGTAACCGATGATTGACGGGTCTGTTGCCCGGTAACCGATGATTGACGGGTCTGTTGCCCGGTAACCGATGTGATTGACAGGTCTGTTACCCGGTAACCGATGATTGACGGGTCTGTTGCCCGGTAACCGATGTGATTGACAGGTCTGTTACCCGGTAACCGATGTGATTGACGGGTCTGTTGATTGACAGGTCTGTTGCCCGGTAACCGATGTGATTGACGGGTCTGTTGATTGACGGGTCGTTGCCCGGTAACCGATGATTGACAGGTCCGTTAACCCGGTAACCGATCCCCGACCCTGTTCTCCTGCAGACCCTGACGATGGTGGACCGGCGCCTCCTGCTGGACTGGGACATTCCCGCCGTCAACGGCATCATCCACGTCATCGAGGCGCCGCTGGCGGCTCCGCCCCCCCCGGTGAGTGGCCGGGACTCGGACCTGCAACTGGTGACGGAACCAGTACCTGCTGGACCCCCCTGTGGTTTCAAAGTTTTATTTAGACGGGACAATGCATATTACTGAACACTACATTAAAGGAGCTTGAGGCAGGATTTATGAAAAAAATTTGTATACATTTGAAGTTTTCTAGTAATAATGTCAGATGAAGCGTTCCAAACCAAAAATAATGATTCCTCTAGTGTATCTCTCCTTGAACAGGCTGTTGCTGCAAAACGTGCTGCAATTCGGTCCTGAATTTCCCGCGCTGTCCTGTGGATGTGACGTCACATGACGCTGCATGCACGTTCTCCCCGTTCTCCCGTGCCGGCTTCACTGTTGGCTGCAGTACCCCCGACGGCCGTCGTGGTGAAGGGTGGCGCTAGAGAGTCTCATTTCTTAGAAGGAGCCTCAAGCTCCTTTAAGCAGTGTGAATACACCAGGTTTTAGCAGAAATGCTAGTTTCCACCCGCAGTCCCCACAAACAACCAGACACGCTCACACCTACGGGCAATTTAGAATCATCAATTAACCTAATATGCATGTTTTTGGACTGTGGGAGGAAGACGGAGTACCAGGAGGAAACCCACGCAAGCACGGGGAGAACATGCAAACTCCACACAGAAAGGCCCCTGCCGGGCCTGGGAGTCCAACCGGGGACCTTCTTGCTGTGAGGCAACAGTGCTAACCACTAAGCCACCGTGCTGCCCGGTCCTGGGTTCTGGACCCCCTGTGGAATAGAATCAAAGTTAATTCAAGCTTTTATTATATCAAGCACAATGACTGAGTTTCCAGCATCAATAACCTTTTAAAACCAGAATATGATCAATAACCCGGTTACACGGCCATGTAAACATCAATAACCCCTTTGAATAACCAGAATATGCTCATATTCAGGTTTTTAAAAACTCCTCCCCTCCTCTCTCCTCACCTCCCGAAAAACTCTAAAAACCCCAATATGAGCCCTGGGTTACTCCTTTTAAACCTGAATATTGGGTCATGTAAACGTAACGGAATATCCCCATCAAACGGAACAGGAATCTGTTTTCTGCACATGTTCTGTTCACAAGGAATCCTGGTCTTTTGAGTCCAGGAAGTTCTTATAAACACGGAGAAACCAAGACCAGGAGGAGACTAATCACTTCATAAATGTAATGAAGGATATGAACATTTCTGCATTTGTAGACGGTAGAAAGTACCGGGATAGAAGATTTACAAGAAGGAGAGAGAAAAGTTGAAGCAGCATTTGTTTTGAATTTGGATACAGGAAGAAGAAGCAGAAATGACGGGAATTGTGTCATGATGTTCTCCGTGCGTCGCTGGTTTGATCCAGATATCCTGAATGATTAATTACCATGTAAACGGAATATTCTGAATGTTTCAGTAACCGGAATATTAGCAATAACCCGGATTTTGACTGCATGTAAACGTAGTCAGTGTTTTCCGGCCGGAGGTTCAATTCTTTCAGACCACAAAAGGCAGGAGAGAAATGCACTGAGGCCCCGTTTCCACATAGCCGGGTATTTACAAAAACGGATATTTCCCGCTCTACGTTTTGAAAAATTCCATCATTTACACGAGATCGTTTTCAAAATCTCTTCGTTTACACGAATCCGCATAAATACGCTGTTAACGTCATGCTAGCCAATCAGAATCCTGGAAAAAACATCAACAAATGACACGTTTAACTTCCAGTTAAGGCTGATTTATGGTTCGCGTTACACCAACGCAGAGCTACGGCGTAGGGTACGCGGCGACACACACCGTACGGCGCGCAACGTCGCGTACCCTACACCGTAGCTCTGCGTCGATTTAACGCGGGACCATAATTCAAGCTTTACTTCCAAGATGAACCAGAGACTTTGGTTTGGAGTGACAGAGAAGTGGAGTTACTTTTAAGTGTGACGTTAGAATATAAAACAGGTAAAATACAAGAAAATATTGACGGTTACAAACTAATTGTAACCACAGGTGTCACTCATGACGCTGGTGACGTTTCTGTCTCATAATGTGACGTTCTGAAGAATAAATGTCCGTTTCTCTCCGTTTACAAGCAAACGTGAAGACGGAGGTTTTAAAAATCTACACTTTGGACGGAGTTTTCAGAAATGATGGTTTTTGGAGACTTTGAGCTTCGTTTTCGTGTAAACGAACGAACAAAACGCAGGAAAACACCACAGTTTTTGCTCCGTGGAAACGGGGCCTCAGTCGTCATTGATCCAGTTGAATTTATACTAAAAAAGAAGGAGTTCTTTGTACCTGAACGTCATTGGTGGAGCAGCTACAGCAGGGGTCGGCAACCCAAAATGTTGAAAGTCCATATTGGGCCAAAAACACAAAAAACAAATATGTCTGGAGCTGCAAAAAATGAAAAGTCTTGTATAACACATGCTGCATGTTTCTATATTAGTTATAACTGGGGGAAGATTTTTTTTTTTCATTATGCACTTCGAGAAAAAGTCAAAATGTCGAGAAAAAAGTTGAAATGTTGAGAAAAAAGTCGAAATGTCGAGAAAAAAGTCGAAATGTTGAGAAATAAGTCGAAATGTCGAGAAAAAAGTCGAAATGTCGAGAAAAAAGTTGAAATGTTGAGAAAAAAGTCGAAATGTCGAGAAAAAGTCGAAATGTCGAGAAAAAAGTCGAAATGTCGAGATTAATGTTGAAGTACAATTTCAAGAAAAAAGTCGAAATGTCGAGAAAAAAGTCGAAATGTCGAGATTAAAAAGGAAAGGAAAAGGGGAGAAATAAAGAGAGAAAAAAAGAAGAAAAAAAAGATAAAAGGGGGAAAAAAGAAAAAAAGGGAAAAAAAGAGGAAAAAAAGAGAAGAAAAAAAGGTCAAACATTTCTTAAAAAGCTCCAGGAGCCACTAGGGCGGCGCTACAGAGCCGCATGCGGCTCTAGAGCCGCGGGTTGCCGATCCCTGAGCTACAGGAAAGACCCCCAAACATGTCTCACCTCCAGCCCCAAATCTCCTCTGATTGTCTCCCACCTGGGGCGTCTCACAGATCACAGATAAAACCCCCCAACGCTAAACATCTGTTCCTCCCCATTGTCTTCTCTCAACAAATGGTATCTGAACTATCTGACTCCTGCATCTAAAGAAAACAGTCGAGCCATAAACAGGCGACTCCGTGACCAGATAAAAGCAGCTGAACTGCTGAATACCAGGTTACTTTGCATATAAAGAGAAAACCACCTTCAAACTTCATGAAATCCTAACACGCGTGTTCTGGAACCGCTAAACGTTAGCGGGTCCAGAACACGCGGCTAAAGTACCGACAGTCGAGTCCTCGCTCTCTTTTCAAGCTCCTTTTATTCTTTCACAAGCTCCTGTACAACAATTGATTAAAATCTTTATTTCGAGCATATTATTTCCTTGTTTCTTTTTCAATTTTGCTTGAATACAATATAAAAATAAATATAAATAAATATAACAGCAAGCTTTACTTTATCAAAAAATATACCTGTTATTACATTATAAAAATATTACAGCACTTCATTGCAATATTATACCTGAGCATTCTAAATTATAAATATTATACCTGAGCAATATAAATAAATGATATAAATAAATGATATACCAGAGCACTTATAAATAATATACCTATACAACATATATATATATATATATATATATATATATATATATATATATATATATATATATATATATATATATATACAGTATATATATATATATATATATATATATATATATATATATATATATATATATATATATATATATATATATATATATATATATACAGTATATATATATATATATATATATATATATATATATATATATATGTTATGTCTGGTAGTTCACGACATACACTGTCACTTTAAGAACTTTCGGGGTACGACTCCCCGGTTCTGGTTTACGACAGTCTGTTTTTACATGCGTTCATGTGGAGTTCAAAAATAAATGGAGTCACGTCAACTCCGACTTGAGTTACGTGTCGCGTTATCTTTTGCAATATAACATTGGCGATGAGAGATGGCTGAAGCGTGTTCCCTACCACCACCCGCTCCGTTCCTGGCCCTCCCGGGGGAACCACCGGTCCCGTGGCACCGCTGGATCTCCGCGTTCGAGACGTACATCCTGGCTGCCGGCTTAGCGGACGTGTCCGCCGGGAGGAAACGTGCACTGCTGCTGCACTGCTTGGGAACTGAGGGACAGCGGGTGTTCGGAACACTCGGCGACGCACCGTCATACTCCCTGGCCGTGGAGTTACTGAAAGGACATTTCGCGGCTCCACAGAGCGCCCTGCTCCGCCGGGTCCTGTTCCGGCGGCGACATCAAAGGCCGGGAGAAACAGTGGCTCAGTACTTGGCAGACCTGCGGGGTTTGGCTACTTCCTGCAAGTTTGGAAGACTGCGGGACGAAATGGTCAGAGACCAACTGATTTTGCACACGAGCTGCAACAAAATCAGAGAAAGATTGTTGCTGGAAAGTGATGATCTGACTTTATCAGCAGCAATAAACCTCGCGGTTCAGGTGGAATCTGCGCTGGAGTGCGTGGCGAGCTTTTCAACTCCCCCGCCCTCACAGACACAGGCAGCGGGCGCGCTCACCTCACAGACGCCCCTCCTTCATGTGAGCGCTGACAGCGGGGAGGAGAACATCCTACTGGCCGCTCGGCCCCGCGATCAGTACCATCAGCAGTGTGGGAACTGTGGCTCTTCTGCACACAACTCCAGAGCCCAGAACTGCCCTGCCCGTGGTAAAACCTGCTCCAACTGCGGAAAATTAAACCACTTCCACAAAGTCTGCAGGTCTGCCCCAGCTCGAGCCTCTCAGCCACCCACTAACACCACAGTCATCCACAACGTGAGCTCAGCACGAGCACCGTTCAAAACGTGCTCGTTAATGGTTGGAGATGTCACTCTGCCCCTCCTCCTAGACACAGGGGCCACAGTGTCTCTCCTGAACCTGGCGACTGTTACACAGTTTTTCCCCTGCGAGCCACTTGGACCGGCCACCACCACCCTGCGTGGTTACGCCGACTCCAAAATTGACATTGTGGGCTCCCTCCAGCTGCCCGTAAAATACGGGGATAAGACACTGCCAGTTTTTAGATTCAATGTCGCACGCCACGGGACCAACCTCCTGGGCCTCGACCTCTTCACCAACCTCGGTTTCACCCTGCTGGACACCCACGGCTCAGAGATCAACGCCGTTGTCATCCCCTGGCAGCAACAGTGGCCTGCGCTGTTCAGCGGGGTGGGCTGCCTCGTGGGTTTCGCCGTGGGGGCGTGGATGTTTATTTTGGGGGCGTGGATGTTTATTTTGGGGGCGTGGATGTTTATTTTGGGGGCGTGGTTGTTTATTTTGGGGGCGTGGATGTTTATTTTGGGGGCGTGGATGTTTATTTTGGGGGCGTGGATGTTTATTTTGGGGGCGTGGTTGTTTATTTTGGGGGCGTGGATGTTTATTTTGGGGGCGTGGGTGTTTATTTTGGGGGCGTGGATGTTTATTTTGGGGGCGTGGTTGTTTATTTTGGGGGCGTGGATGTTTATTTTGGGGGCGTGGGTGTTTATTTTGGGGGCGTGGATGTTTATTTTGGGGGCGTGGATGTTTATTTTGGGGGCGTGGATGTTTATTTTGGGGGCGTGGATGTTTATTTTGGGGGCGTGGATGTTTATTTTGGGGACGTGGCTGTTTATTTTGGGGGCGTGGGTGTTTA